>NW_008611669.1:56103-69669 GCF_000691845.1 Merops nubicus | reverse complement strand
ATATAATATAGAAAATTAATATAATTATTAAATATACCTATGCAAGAATATAACTATTCTATTACATACATATTATTATGCACATTTGATAGCATAAGTATATAATTATATAAGAATAAATATATAATCTTTTCATGCTATATTTTAAAAGACCTTTTTAAAGGTCTTTATATCATAGAATTGTGTATATGCATCAAAATACATATAGATACATATTTATGTATGCCTGTTTATGCATAGGAATATAAATGAATAATAATAAAAAAAAAAGTAACCCCACAGAAATGAGTTTATGGCATTTCAATTGCAGCTCCTGGGTAGGCCTGCGGTAAGGTGAGGAGATTGCTCAAATAATTTGGCAGCTTTGTAATAAAAACTCTATTCTCCAACTGCTTTCATTTATGTCGCCCTGTCTTAATAATACTTGCTTATTGCCTGGCAGACAGAAACATGAAAAGATGCAGAAGATATCCTCTCATGATCCTAGTGCCGACCCCCTTCCTTGCCTCCCCTGCCGCCCGCCTGGCCAGGAGACACGGTGTCTGTCTGTCCAGCCCCGCCACTGCCAGAGCCCTGCTCAGCGGGGCAGCCCGGGCTGGGAAGGAGGAGCTGGCACACCGTGGCATCTCTCTCCTCCTCTGGCAGAGGGATCCTGCAGAAAGAAGTGAGGAAATAACATCAAAACCCCAGCCAGCGGCTGACAAGCAAACTGACATTTAACAGCAAAAGTAGGTGAAGTAGGAAGCAGAGCCTGGGTGGGAGCTTAGTGTTTGGCTACGGCTGCAAGTCTTTGGGATGAGCCCTTCTGGCTCCCCAACAGGAAAGCACTTCTGGACACATTCCTAAAGTGCCAGGAAAAGTATTTTCCCCCTCTTTTCTATCTCATTAGCAGCTGTCCAAGAACTGCCCAAACCCAGAAGAGCAGCAGTGCTGAGGTAAGAATTTCACCATCAGCTCCACCAGCAGCAGGAGGAGGGCAGGCAAGGGTTAAGTGACAGCTTATTTATGAGTGAGGAGAACATGCAGAAGCCTGGAATATTTTTTATCTTTATTTTTTTTTCTATTTTCAGTGGGTGACAGACACTTTACAGGCAGTTCTGTTGTCCCTGGGAACATCAGTGTGAAATGGAGAACTGGTGGCATTAAAGATTGAAGTTTATCCTCGTATTCAAAGACAGAATAAAGGGAGGAAAAAAAAAAAAAAAAAAGACAAATTAATGTGTGTTTTTAACTACCAGTGCCACCAGCCTATTTTTTGCCAACTCTGGCTGGTTAGTCTCACTGTGCTGCTGCAGGAAGAGGCTGTTTGAGAGGCTGGTGGACAGCACTGTGTTCTGCTCAAGCTGTTTCTCACTCAATTACATCCTGCACTTACAGTCTTACTGAGAACAGATATGAAGGCTTACCTTGGGACAGATACATTATGTATACAGCATTAACTCCATATCCACCCCGTCCCCGTTTTAATTACACAGCCAGTGGGGGACCCAGGATAGTTTCCTGGCAGAGCAGTTGGTTTCATTAGCAATTCCCAAGACCTCAGCAGTCTGCGAGCGCCTTCACCCATGCAGGCTGAGCTGCACTGGAGATCCACCCCATGGCAACCAAGGGTGAGCCACGCACCGCCTGACATCTGGGCTGCAATCACAAGCACCCCAAAATCACCAAAAGACCAACTGCTGGTGCACGGCTATGGGTTTGGACAAGGTCCAGCCTGAGACTGACCTCCAGCACCAGTATTTGTGAGAAAAGCCTTAATGTGACATGAAATGTGAGACCAAGAATAGCGATAGTCAACTAGGACATACAATGCTGTAGCTGTTTATCTGATCTCTGACCTCTGTCAGGGAAACTTCACTATGACAGGTCCCCACAGGCTGCATCTCTCTGCTAATAAAAGCCTTTTAGCAACACTCAGAGAAGGGTTTGATCAGAGCCTCTTGCTGTGTTTAATAGGTGGTGAAGCACAGGCTAGCATTTGCTTTTGTAACTCCACTTGACACGTGTCCTCTTTGAACTGACATAAGCAATGCCCTTACATTTTGTTAACTTCACAGGAAACCCCAAAATTCCTCCATTGTAACGCTCTAAAAAGAGAGTAAAATTTTGCCTGTGCTACCATAAAGCAGGGAAATCTGCTCTAAAAGAGCAGCATTTTCTCATCAAGCCCACTGCATCAAAGCCAGGCAAGGAGACGGATTCTGCACTTGTTCTTTCCCAAGGTGAGCAGAGAGAAGGACCATTTTCCTGCTTTTCCTCTTTACATCTTCTGCAGGTGGCAAGCGGCTCCGCTAAAGCGTTTCCCCACAGCCACCTCGCCTTAGCTGGGCTGCCTTCTCCCCGCCCGCGGCGCAGCCACACTCCTCCAGCTCCAGCCCAGGAGAGAAACCATCAATACACATATGTCAGGTGAAATTAAAATTGCCCCTGTGAGTTATTCCATGGCACAGGCTAGCAGCGGCTATATTAAATCCTATTAATTAATACTTAATTAATTCTTTTCCTTGCCTATAAACACAGTGTGCTACTGCAGAGCGCAGAGGCAATTATTATCTGGGGTTCTTCAAGATATTAGAACTTTCAGAGTTACAAAAGCTACATATTTGTTTAGAAACAGCATGACAAATCTATTGCTGTTAGAGCTGCTCTACTAAGACTAGAAAAATCCTGAATAAACTGCAATAGGTCAACAATTTGCCAGAAATATCAGCTGAATCAGGAGCCTGAGGTTTCATCTCACTGGAACATTACTTATTACGTGCACAGAGAGCCCTGCCTCAGCAGAACACTGTGCATTACTTACCCAAGGGCCAGCAAGGCATGCCTCATGTTTCGCTAACTTCCACTCGTTCAAGTTTAATTCTTTGCTTAGTTATTTCTCATCCTCTCCCTGAACGGGTGAGGAAGCACACACAGTGGGATGGGCAAACTATGCCTCTTGTAGCTCAGAAGACCTTTGCAATGGCATCTGATGAAGCACGACAGTGGGGAAAACTTAGCTGAAGTGGCCAGCTTTCAGCAGACAGGGTTCTTACTGCTCATCACTCATTTGGAAGTGATGCAGAAAGTATGAGAGCACTTCTCCACTTCTTTCTGCTTGCTGGGAAGCCCTCAGTGCTTTTGGGGGCTGCACAGCAGTGATGTCCTTGCTGTGTACTGCTCCCATGGCTGGCACGGGCAAGGGGGAAGAAGGGGTTGGGTTATCAGAGGTGGTGAACATGCAGGGTTGCCTTATTCCTGCAGAGTCCAGCACTGCTTAGTCCACACATGGTATAAATGGGTCGATCAGGCTGATGAAAAACAACTCACCAGCTGCCCACCAGCTTGCCATGTCTATGCCTCTTAAGAGGTAGAAGACACATCTACCTCTTTAAAGATATAGAAATGTTTTTGATCTCCAGCCCTAACAGAGTGACTGCTCATGACATTTATCCAGGTGGTGGCTTTCTCAATGACCTTAGGAGATCTGAGAGGTGAAGCTCCCCAGCAAATGCCTTGGTGGCCTTTTGAAAAATTCATCTCTTGTTTCCCTGCTGAAAGTGGAAGGAAAAAAAAAAAGAGAGAGAAATACCCCATTACTGAAGTTGTTATGCAATGAGTCATTTGCTGCCTGACAGGAGAGGGGCCAGCATTCCTCTCTATGCCGCAGTGATTTGACTGATTATTTCTATCTGCTCCAGCAGAACAGCCTCCTCCAGCCTTTCTGCTGCCTGGGTCCTGCCTGTCTGAAGCAGAGAAGTGGGCAGCGATGGGAACCAATGTCCTTCTGGTTTGGGCAGTGGTATTTTGCATGTTCCTTACCCCTGCTGGGTGGCAAGTCCCAAAATCAAGAGCACTTAGTGAAAACTCAAAGCTTGAAAAGCTGGGGCTAAGTAGACTGATTATTTTGGGGACAGCTTGAAGGCATTGGCATCTTCTCAGCATGTCATGGTTGCCCATTTTGCCTGAACTCATGTCTCCATATGCCTCTTAGCTGCATAACTGCTGGGGTGACAGGTCCTGTGAGGACAAGGGGGTTGCAGGGCTCAGCCCACTGCAGTACTTGGGGTGGTGAGAGCCTCCCTTGGAAGTAAGCATGGTGCAGACAGCTAGTTATACCAGCTGTCAGGTTTCAAGGGAAACACTATTGAGTTTTAAGGTAGTATTTTAATTCGGTTCGAGGCTGCTGAGTTCTACTTGAGGATTTGGGAACTGAACTGCCATAGATTTCACTCGAAAACATCACCTGCTGTGGCTGGGCAGAGGGCAAGGACAGTGCAGGGACACAGGGGGTTCTTCTCCCAGCACCTGCAAAATGCTGCTGTGCCCTCTAGAGCTGCCAAACAGGGCCCGGGACTTCCACAACTGTTAATTAGAGGCAAATGTTATCAAAGTAAATTAGAAGAAAAAGGCAGCTGCGCATGAAAACTGATTGTATTTTTACACTTGTTTAAAATCACAACTGTGATTTTTAATTATAGTGGATCAAAGAAAATAACCACATTAATCCAATGTAATCACGTGAGAGCTGATTTGATAACAACATTGTGTTTAATTGGCAGTAAGCTCAGGCAACATTAAATACAAATGAAAAGCACTGACACATTCTGAAGACTAATTAATATGACAGACTGGTAGCAAATGCATTGTTTATTACTAATTTCCAGTAGCTGATTCAACACCATTTTGTTACCATGATCCCCAGTGCTGTGTCCATCAATGCATGATATTTAAAAGGAAAATTAAACATGATTTATTTTAAGGACGAACAAAGGAGTTCAAAGATAATGAAATTATGCATTTCAAATACCAAGCTGCAGATAAAGAGCTCTAAAATACAGGATTTTTCTCTTTCCAACTGTAAGTCCCCTTGATATGTGCACATAATTCACATTAATGTGCCACATCAGTGAGGGAAGACACTTTTTTCCCTGCACATTTTAATGCAGTTACAAATGGTGATTTTTTCAGGGGCTGACACAACTCTCAGTGAAGTAAACAGAGAGCTTACCCTCAGGACCCTGCCAAAGCCCAGCAAGTCATTGGAAGAATTTCCCTTGGCTCCAGTGGGCTCTCAATCATATTCTAAGCTTTTCAGATCAGGGCCTGTTATCTTTTTTTATCCTTAGAAAGTACCTAGCAGAAATGAAGAACATTCATTCAGGTAAAGTCTGTTAAACACAGTGTCCTGAAAGTTTGCTAAAGCTTCCCAGAGAGTCACATGCTCCTACCTGGCTGCACTACCTTCCACAGTTGGTTATGGACTGTAATGACACGTATTTGTCACACCTTGTTACAGCCTTGGTCAATAGAATAATGGAATAATCAATCATCTATATTTTAGTGTAAGACATAATAAATACAGTGCATAATAGTCAATCAGGTCTTCACCAAGGAAAAGTTGAACAATTACAGTGGTTGTCAATGGTAAACTGCCTATGATAAGTATGCAAACATTGACCCCAAGTGTTACACTGAGAACATGGAAATTAAAATCATCTATCTTACTTGATTCAAAGCCTCCCATATAACAGGGATGGTATTTAAGGAAAACCTTGGCTGGACTCAGATAGCTTCTTTCTGTTAGATTAAAATTAAATTAAGTCAAAATTTAGAAAATACTGGTTTAATTAAAGAGCCTTCCCAAGCTCATAAATTATACATTCTCCATCCTGTTGCGAAGTGTAAGTTTGATATTAGGTGTCAGAGCTGCAGAGGATTCCCAAAGGTTAGTTCACATTTATGTGCCATATAATGCAGGCTTCTGGAAACGAGTGACTAATTATCAAAGTTCCCAAATTGCTCCCCCAGTCTGCTCAGCAAGTGCAGTCTCCCTGATTTCAGCAAAAGCAGTGTTTTCTTCAGCAGCTTAGTCCAAACATGCAAAACAAGACAGCCAAAAGAGACCTTGGCCAAAAGCAGACATTGGCATAGAATCAAGCATGAAAATATTAATAGATAATCATCCAGAAACTAATTATAAAATTTTAGAAGTCCAGCTATCTTACACAGGTCACTGCAAGGAAGAGTATTTCAGTTTCATTAGCACAGCAGCAAAAGGAGAATCCTTGAAAAGTAGTTTTCTGAACTTCCTCAGGCTTCTACCAATGTACATCTGCCAGCTAAAGCCACACATTCAAAAAAGAATTTATCAGTGAAGGTGGTCAGTCACTGAAATGTACTGTAAGTACAAATAAGGAAAAAAAAAAAAATAACAAACAAACAAAATAGAAAGATTGAGAATTCCTGGAAATACGCTGGAGTCCAGTGCATATTAAATGGCTGGTGATACAAAGCAGGCCAGGCTGCAAGACTTAGTGATGTCCTTTGAACTCAAAAACTTGTTCTTAAAGTGCACTTGATTCAAGGAAATTAAAACTAAATTTAGTGCCATATAGGCAGACTTAGATATAAGCAAGAAGCAAAAAGCCATTCCTGAACTCTCCATCTTTCCATTGCTGTAGCAGCAATAGTGCTGAGCCCTTCTGGTGACATCTCCACACCAGTGGTGGGTTTGTCCCACACGCATGGCCGTGGCAGTCATTCCCCTTCCTAACTGCAAGGCCAGGCTACAAAAAGCAGCCTTACCCTGAATGGAACGTAAACATACATTTAACATGAAGCCTCTGCTCCTGTTGCACTGACTTTGCCCTCCCCATACCCGCAGTGGTGGGCAGAGGGAGCAGCCATACCCGCCACCAACACTGACAGGGTGCCCGTGGAATCGAGGGCTGTGCTGAACGAGCAGCCTTTACAAACCGAAGGGAGCCTGACAAACGCTCCTTTGAGAGCAGCACTACAGATGCTCAGCGGCAGCTTGCCACCAGTCACAGCAGCAGGATCAGTCAAAATGCCTTCAACACGCACTTGCGAATGGCTTGGCACCGAGACGGTGGGCGACAGATGCCCATCAGTGCTGAGGAAGAGTGGTGAAGATGAAGACAGGGGAGAGGTAAACTCCGCGGCTCCAGGGAATTTGGAAGAGAACTACAGATGTTATTGATCTGCAGCATTGCTGAGAGGCTCCCTTGCTGCTAGGCAGCGCTGGCACTCACTAAGATGTGATCCTCCATCCAAAGAGTGTCTGTGATTGCCTGAACCAGTGCTAAAGACACACATGAGTGCATCTGAAATGGTTAGAAAAGCTCCTTATATATTGACCCAGACATTAGCAGGGTGCTGAGGAGCAGAGCGGGGAGCAGAGCCCTCTGGCTCAGCTCTCGGCTGCATCACACCACGTTTTGGAGAGCTTTGCAAAACCAAAAAAAATCCCCTCTGAGATGGTTTTGAAACTCCAGAGATGATTATTCAGATAAGCCATGATGAGATAAGCTCTGATATCATCAGAAAGGGTGCAAGACGCTGTCACACCAGGGAGAGAGATGGGAAGGATGGGAACTCTATTTAAGCGGTCCCGCGGTAAAACAGCTTGCAGCCAACACACAACTTATTGTCAGCTCTCTTTGAGCAGCTCCTTTGATTGCACTGCTCTGTGAAGGAGCACTTGTCACTTTTTATCGAAGGAGAGGGGAAGAAAGCAAGGCAGCCTGTTGCCAGGAGAAAAGATGCCACTCACTTTAAGTTAAAATATAGACAGCTGCAATGCCCTGGCTGCTGGTGATCGAGGACTAGCAGAAGTGTGAAGGAAGTATCAATGCAGGGCAAGAAAAAGAAAACAGCAAGAGACTGGAGTGAGGGCAGAATGGGAGGGATGGGGCCCCAGACTCCCTGCTTGTAGCTAGTAGTGCCTGAAATGCCTGAGCATGCAGGAGGAGAAAACAGCAGTGGTGTGCCCTTCAAAAGCTGGCAGCTCCCCGTCAGACTGAGTCAGGATGCTGTTTCCACAGCCCTTGTACCCAAACAGCCATGGGATGCCTGGGCTGGAATAAAAAGCAGACTCAGGGTGACCCACTGCGAAGGAGACGTTTAAGTCCTTTTATAATAAAAGGGCAATTGGTGTTTTGGCACCACCTCACTGTGGGCTGGTTGCCTCTTACAGCAAGTTATCCCCAGCGTGTGATGAGCTCTAATGGAAATGGAGACAAGCTGCAGCACAGCACAGCCCACCCTGCAGCCTCTGCCTTCCCACATCATCAGGCTTGGGGTTCTTCATTGAAATCCACCTTGGGGAGCTTGAAATCCCGTGCTCCAGAGCAAGAGTGTTAAAGCACAGCGACTGTATCTTTGTAACCCAGCTAGCAGAGAAAACAACCCGGGGAAGGTACAAAAACTCAAGTAGTGTGAGCACCCCTTCCCCCACTTCAGGTTGTCAGGATTTTGCTTGTTCAAGATATTAATCGACAAACAGAAAACTGCACAAAACGGCTCAGGCAGAGAAAGCCCAATTTCCCTTCTGCAAAGAGTAACTTTAGCATATTAAAAGGCATTAGACATGTTGGTAGTAAGCGAAAAGATGGAGGGAATGACTCTGCAGACACGGGTGAGACAAAGACACAAGGCAGTATTGCAGTACCCTGATTACCAGGAGGCAAAGCACTTCCTATTGGAGTTCCAAAAGCTTATTTAACAGCTAGATCCTGCAGACTGATGAATTTGCATCCACGGCTTTGTTGTTTGTAACAAAGCAGGAAATGTTCATAGGTGTTGTTTTCCTAAGTTCAGCCTCATCCTTGCCTGATGTGTGGACAAAACCTGTGCCATTTCTGGCAAGACTCTGGCAGTACTTTCCCACACACTTTTCAAGGTACACTGCATTTCCCAGCACTGGCACTGAGGCTCTGGCACCGTCTCCCAGATACCAGATTTTGAGGATCCTATCCCTCTGTGCAAATAAGCTGGTGAGGGGTCCAGAGCACAAGTCTTATGAAGAGCAGCTGGGGGACCTGGTGTTGTTTAGCCTAGAGAAAAGGAGGCTCAGGGGAGACCTTCTCACACTCTA
Source organism: Merops nubicus (assembly GCF_000691845.1). NCBI lineage: Eukaryota > Metazoa > Chordata > Aves > Coraciiformes > Meropidae > Merops > Merops nubicus. The sequence continues at coordinate 60,791 of NW_008611669.1, read as the reverse complement.
CAACTATCTGAAAAGACGTTGTAGCAACATGGGGATCAGACTCTTCTTCACAAATAACAGGACAAGAGCAAAGAGCCTCAAGTTACACCAAGGTAGGTTTAGACTGGACACTATGAAAAATTTCTTCACCGAAAGGGTTGCCAATCCCCAGAATAGGCAGCCCAGAGAAGTAGTGGAGTCCCCATACCTGGAGGGATTTAAAAGTCTTGCGCATGTGGCTCTAAGTGACATGGTTTAGTGGTGGACTTGGCAGTGCTGGGCTTACGGTTGGACTTGATGATTTTAAAGGTCTTTCCAATCTAAATGATTGTATGATTCTAAATTAGGAATCCCAAATGGCATATCTGTCCTAAACTGATGATGGATAAAGTCACTAAAATCACTCATCCACTCGCTTTAGCAGCATTAGAGCACAATTAACTCTGTGTGCTGCAGAGGGTGCATAACTGGAGGTCTGATTTTTCAGTTGGTTCCAGTTGTCATCATTCTGCTAGATTTCCTAATCTATGCTGTATACGCTCATGCTGTATTGTTCCTTTTAATATGAGCTCAGGGTCTCACTTATATATTCCACAATTCTGCTGATACCAGTCTGTGTCTCACGGCAGCACATGGCCATCCACCCCAGCAGTGCAGAGCAATCGCTAAGAAATTACACATACATTTGGCAACAGGCAATACCAATGTCACCTTCTAAACAGGCAACCAAGGGATGCAGGAGTAAACAGAGGAACAGCCTTTCCCTTGGAAGCAGAGGAAGGCACTGACTCCAAGTCCTGCAGTATTGAGTTATCATCTGGACCCGGTTACATTTCCCTGAGACTCGCTTCTCTTCATCTCAGCCTCTAGTGGATAGGTGACATATGGATGTCTTCATGCTCCTGGCTGTCTTGCCAGAGGTCACAGTCCTTTCTTTTCCCCTGCTAAGTTGGGGGTGGTTCCTGGAAGTGTTGTGGACTCTTCCCATCCTATCTGCCTTTCAAGCTCATTACCTCTCCGCTGTGCACTGACTTTGTGTGGAAGGACTTCAGGAGCAATCCTGCCAGCTTCAAAACTGCAGGATATTTTCCTAGAGTAAAAGCCCCATTGCTGTAGAGAGCTACATCGTGCCATGAGCACTAATCCCCCACCAGCACAGGGCTGCCTGGATTTGGCTCAGCACTGAATGCTGAGGAGTGCAAGGGACCTTCCTGCATCTCAGGGGTGTTTGGGCCAAGGCAATCATAGAGTGGGAAAACAGCCCAGGGAGTGGTGCCACAGCCTGTGGGGACAAGCCAGCACCCATCCCTGGGGACATGCCACACAGAGCCCCTGGAGGGACACAGCCAGAGCCATCACTGTCCCACGGCACGGTGCATGGGGACACAGGGTGTGCACCACCCATGGGACAGGCCTGTGCTGAGACAGCATCTCCGACATGTAAAGAAATGAAAAGGCTTTTTTTATGGTCTTTTGAGGTTTGTTGTTTTTTTCTCCGTTTGTTTTTAACATAGAAGACAGCAGATCTTGTCTGTCCCAGGAAATATGTTATAAAAGTGCAATTTGCCTGTCTTGGCTCTCTCACCCTAGAATTGACCCTAAAGATGAACTCCCATGAATAAGTCTAATCCTGTTTTTCATGTTTCCCCAGGCTAATGAATATTTATGAATCATTTCTCCAGAGCCAAAGCATAGCCCTTACAACTGGCCATGATAGTTCAATTTGTTTTCTTGCCAATTCTTCAAATTGTTTTTCTGTTGTTCTTTTAGAAACTTGGGAGAGGAGGGGAAATCTCATTCCTAGTTGGTTCTTATCAAAGTATGTAGGGTTTTTGTTTGGGTTTTTTTTTTGTTGTGTGTTGTTTAGTTTTTTTTTTAACTCAGCTGGTGCTTGGAGACTTTCCAATCGGCTTGAATGATTAATGTGGTGCCACTGACTTGTTTTGTGTTTGCATTAAAAAAAAAAAAAAAAGCACAATGCATGTTTTCCAAAGAGCCAGTTAGGTATCTCTGATTGACCATGCCATGTAAGTTTTAAATTGTTCTTTATGTGCACAAAATGTATAGCAAAAAGGAAGCATTTCCACAGAGATGAATGGAACAATCGAGGTTAGAGACACAGGCAGAAAAGAAAAAATACTGCCTCTCAGCAAGCTGTGTATTAGACTGTAATCATTACAAAGCTAGGTCTTAATATCTTACATTTATTTATGGGAGAAGATTTGTTCTTTTGACTGCTATTTATTTAGCTACTCTGAATTCAGCTTGAATAACAAAACAGCTTTCCCAGTTTAGCTGCACCACCAAGTCAAGGTCATTTGCCCTCAAAGAAAGATCAAGATCCTCTATAAGGGGAAAAAAAAAAGAAATTACTCTCTCCCTCCAATTGATCTACTGAACATCATTAGTGAAGGGTAAGAGATATCTAAACATGTTCCGTGGTCCATTGACTTCTACAGATGCTTTTTGAGTGTGAAACAGAAGGAATTTATGCAATTACTTAGAGTAAAAAAATGTTCCTTTAGTGGTATTTGGAAATAAAAAAGAGTTGTGAAGGGGAAGGACCCTGAAGGACTCTTAGCAGCTCAGTTTATGAGTCAATATAGTGGTAAATAAATGCAGCTTTATTGATCTGCATTATGTGCTTCTTCCCAGGTGAGAGTTCAGCTTTTTGTAATGCTTTTCACCCAATGTTTTCATAATTTCTGTAGAATTTTGATACCACTTAATAGCACATATTTATTTAGAAATAATAACAGTTTTAGCTTAAACAGGTTAGCCTAAGATGTGCCATTGTAATCCTGTCACCCAGAGATAGAGCAGAGCATGCAGGAGCTACACCCAGCAAATGGAACTTTCACACCAGCCAAAACATATTGAATTACAAAGCCCCAAATGACAAAAACTATCGTACTCATTTTTGTGATTTTATCCTTATGTCAGAGGAGAAAAAAACAAACCAACTAAAAAAGGTGTCTTTAAAGCCTGAGAGTGAAGGGCAGCCTTTCCCAGATCCCTTTGCTGCAAGAAGACAGGCCATTACCAGGGACCCAGAAATTCTCCCAAGGAACAAAATCACTCCCGGCGTATGGAGGGGGCTCCTCCCAGGCCCAGCCCCACGCCGGGTGGCAGGAGGGCTCAGCTGCAGCAGCGGGGCACCGCCGGCTCTGGAGGGCGGGAGCTGCTCCTGCCGTGCAGCTGAGAAGGGAGCACCCAGCTGAGCCACACAGAGGTCAGCGACCAGGAGCTTCGCCTAGGGCAAACAAGCACCGGGCAAGTGTGCCCGTGCCCACAGAGGCTTTAGCCAGAGTGTCCCGAGGAGGCCACGCCAGCAGGGTGATCTACCCACTTGGCTCCCCAGCCTGGCCTGTGCCCCAGCCTCATGCTGTCTGCCTGCACAAGCCTGGCTGGAGCACACAGGAGGAGCTCAGAGCCCCCACGGCAGCTTCCCTGCTCAAGTGCACAAACGTACACACATGCAGCCTTACACACACCCCTCCATCCCTGCCCTCTGAACAGCAAGACATCAAAACCTCCCCTTGCAAGGATAACTGGAAAGGATCTGGTAGGGCTCAGCTACTTCTAAATTCTAGCTCACTTTTTATCCGCTGAAAACACAGCCAGTGAAAATAGCCTTTTTGTCCACAGCAAGCTCAAAATTCCAGGTGGCTCAGCACATTTGGAGGAGCGAAGGTGCTCTTGCTGTCTCCACCATGTGCATGGGTAGAGTGCCTGCTCCACTGGCCCCAGCAGGTGTTGTTGGGGCAGAAGATCGCTCTCAGAGCTGCTCGAGGGTTTGAGGAAGGGCCAGCACACCTCAAACTTGCACACTTGAAAGAATGCAGTGCCTGCTGCCATTGTGCTGAACAGACACACCACAGAGGCAAAGCAGGGCTAAACTAGTCCCCTCTCTCTCCCTGCCTGGCCACTGCCCAGGCCAAGAAGAGACCAGCCCTATTATGGTCTGCAATTTAAAAAAAAAAAAAGCCCAAAAAACACCACCCCAAACCTCCTTCTTTTTCCTGTTTCCTCTGCCAGCTCACCCATGTCACTGATACCCCATTTGATAGGGTGCAGCTCCCCACATTCTCCCCAACTAGTAAAGATGAGTGAGAGTCTCACATGGCCCTTACCCTCTGCTGGAGGAGATGCCTGAAGGGGAATCAGTGATAACCAGAACCCAAACCTTAATGAACCATTAAGGAAAAACTTTGCAGAAAGCCCCATGAGATCCCTGCCTGCTCCTCTGGCACACATTTCCTGGTTATCATTGCTGTAAATCAAAGAAGAATTAACATAATTGTTCAAGTCTGGGGACTGTTTTTACTGAGGTCATAAACAAGATGATGACACCGGGGTTTTTTTACACCACATTGTAATTGTGCTGGCAGCCTAATTTTCAACACCCTGCTCACCTATGCTCAGTCACAACAGTGTTAATGGCAACTTTCTTCAAAAGAAAACCAATTGTTCCAGGAAGGCATCTGAATTCAGCAGCATTTCTGCCAATCTAGTGGGCTGCCTTTACTTTTGCCTTCCTTAGGAGACAATCATTGCCTGCTGGGACTTTATGCATAGATTGCTAACTTGCTGTGCATATACTGATGCAAAGAATGAGCTTTGTAATTTAAATAACAGACTGTGGAATTGATGACAGACACAAACACAGCCATTCACCCAGCTGCAGAAAACTGCAGCTAAGGCTTCAG
>NW_008611669.1:22213-56072 GCF_000691845.1 Merops nubicus | reverse complement strand
CAGCAGGGGGGAGGAAACATGTTGCTTTTTCAAGGACCAGAAACGTAGCGTGCAGCCATGGCCATCACATGTAGCACACCATGTTTATGCATGCAAAACAATGCAGATTACAGTGCATACCCCAGACCAGAAAGGTTTACATGGTATCTTGCTCTTAGCAGAATCCTTCTTCCATTTACTCACGTGACTGGATCTTCAGTGCAGCTCTGCTGTGAAGTGGAGATGTTCCTTCTTGTAAAGAGATTGGGGAAATAAAGTGGTATTGGGTAAAATCCTGGTAGAGGCTCCATAGTCCCTGGGAAGGGCAGCTGGGATGGACCCATCCACGCAAAGACAACAGCCCCTCTCTGCCAGGCAGGGTCACACCCACCAGCACTGCCTGTGTCAGCAAAGCAGAGTTAAGGAGAGCCCTTAGCCTCCAAACTGGTCTTTTTCCCCCTGCATACACTATGAATTACCCCCAGGCATGGGCTCCCCAGCTGGTGGAGCATCCCACAGCAGTGCCTGCTCTGGTCATCCTGGAGACCTGCAGTTGGACGCCAGGATTGAGAGTATCTCTGAGAAACAGCCCTGTGTGAGAAGATCATGCTACAGGAGGTCTTCAAGACCCTCTGTTAGCAGGCACAAAGCTGAAAAGGGCCTTTCTGGGAATGGATAAGGTTCAGTGGAAAAGGAGAAGGTGTGGGTGGACACAAGCATGGGGCAAAGGTGGGCAGAGCCACAAAGCTGTGTGACAGAGCTGGTCCCAGTGAGTCTCACAGAGCAAGACAAGGACAGCGTAGACAATCAAAATGACAGCAAGAGTACAGAAAATTATTGTAAATACCTGTTCAGGTAAAATAAACCTCCTTAATCTGGTGTGTCTCATTTGCATAACAAAAAAGGCATTTTTTTAAGGGTGATAAATACTTTTTTTTTTAAAAGAAACAAAGACTCTGACGAGGCCTTTAATCATTAAATCAGTATAAACAACATTATAATACATTAGACTTGGAAATTATAAACTGTGATTATGCACCAACTAATTAAATTAGTACTGACAGCTTTCAAAGAGTAAAAGAAAAAGGCAAAATATATTCCTTGTTTTCAGGGATGACTTTTCCTGGAAGAAGTGAAGACAGATGAGCTGTAAGTGCTTTCCATCTAAGAACAAGGATCCACAGAGGAAACACCCACACCTGAAACAAGACCTCCTAATACCACAGAAAACCCACTTCAGAAGTGGGAGCTGAGCCTGGTCAGCTGTGAGTAATAAGCAACAAGTTCAAGTCAAGTCCTCCTTAAAATGAAATCCAAGAAGTATGCACTGGAAAAGACTAATTACAGCCACCGTGCCACTGAGCAAGAGCTACCGGTCTTCTGGCAGTAACTTGAATTTCATTGTTTAGGAAGATGAAAGCCTTCACTTGGCTGGAGAATGGCATAAAAACAATTCATAAACAGGAGTGAGACAAACTGTATTTATTCATGAGTAGCATTAATACCCTTTTGAGTGTTCTTATAATAATTTAGGGTTGCTATGCAACACACAGGTCCAAACCTGATTCCAGCAGCAGCAACAAAGCAGATCATCTGCTAGCTTTGTTAGGGCTTGAAGAGGCCCTGCACAGACGCTGATGACTATATCCAGCATAGTATCCCAGCTGTAGATTTCCAAGTGAACTGGGGCTAAATGCAGCATAAGCAGCCAGACCTCTGCTGTACATGGCTACCTTTCCATCCCAGGGAACAACAGCAATTATGGAAACAGAAACGCTTCCAAACCCAAACTCTTGTCATATACTGCACTTGTCAAGATGTTATTTTCTATAAATAAGCTTAATTTACATGTTAATAACATCATAAAACATGGTGTGAGAGGGAGAGAGGAGACCGAGGAGAAACTGAAGTGATGAGGAGACATCTGAAATTTCCATTTGAAATCTTGTCAGAATTGGGAATTTTGAAATGTTTCAGCAAGCCCAAAATAAAACCCATCCATTAATTTCACCTGGATTTCATCGCAGGACTCTAATTGCACTCCAGCTTTTCATCTCCTGGAGACTCTTGCAGGTGGCTGCGTTTTGCTCATGACAAACCTTGATTGTTGTGGGTTTGATATTTCGGCACTGAAGTCCCACCTGTGCCTGCAAGAGCCGAACCTGGCGCAGAGCCAGTGCTTTGCCCTGCCAAAACCACACAGCCCACCGTGCTGCCAGGATCCACAGGGGATGCCTTTGCCTCCAGTGTGGAGGAGGGGGCTGGCTGCCATCAGAAAGTCAGTGTCTAAATGCAGTGGGGAGAAAAGAAGCAAAAGCAGAAGTGGTGCTTTCTTAGCTGAGAGAGCTGGGAAAGAAAAGCATCGCTGCTGTCCTGCTTGGGTCAGCGGGACTGTGGAGGAGGATCAGGCACCATGAATGGAAAAGAAACTCTGGACTGAGTATCCCTAGCCCCACCAAGAGGTTTCCAGCCCCTGTGGATGGAGCTGTGTTGCCTTCGGGCTGATGGGGTCCTGTCAATCCTTCAGTGACAGACAGCTCCTGCGGTGCGGCAGCCACACAAGGACAGCTCCTGATCCAAGTGTTCCCATCCTCACCACAGCCATCACTTTCCTGCTCCTCTGCACTTGCTTTTACCCCTCCATGTAATACAGCGACTGGCTCTCGGCTGACCCAACCACCCTTCCCCTTCCAGAGCAGAGATCTGGGATTTTCCATGTGTTCTTGTTTATCAGCGTTTGCTTTCGGACACTGAACTCTCCCTTCTTTAAAAACTTTTATTCAACAGTTTTGGTGCAGGCACATTCCCATGATAACCGAGCCTGGGGTTATATGGAGAGACCTGAGTGGAAGAAAGCCAGGCAGGTATGTGTTTATCTGGGAAGAAAGCTATGGAAGGAGAATCACATTGCTAGCATCCTTGCTAATACCCATTCAGCACCAAAAACTAAAAAATGAAAAATGAGCTTGCTCTGCAAACAGCAGCAGCTGACAAGCTCAACCATCTCACACTGTTGCAAGTCCTTTTGCATTATAGCAGAGCAAAATCATTAACGCTTGCAGGATCAGTCCAACAATTCAGCTTAGGAGACAGCAGAAAACAATATTTTCTGGTTTTAATACATTTATAATAATAACCTGTGTCACCAGTTCAGTGTTTGCATTTGCCACAACGTTCCACTTTCAGGGCTGAAGTAAAAGTAAAATTAGAGATTTCTTCTGACTCTTTGTACTTGGCCACATCACATCCTTACAAAGATGCCTAATCAATTCGTTTGTGCATGAAAGGACAGATAGAGTGTCCTTCCCGAAGGGCCCCTCCTAGCACAGTCAGCGTGGGAGCAGCAGTGACTTGGAAAGTGATAATTAAAAGAAAACTTACCCAGGACTCGTGGGCCCTCTACAGTTGCATAAATTTAGAGAGATGTGGGCAGAGGTCCTTCTTCCCGCTTCCCGGGGCTCATGGCTGGGCATTCTCAGAAGCTATGCAGCCCCAGAACAGCAGCTCCAGAGATCCTGGGCACAGCCGCGATGTGGTGCGGAGACCCCTCTCCTCTCTGCAGAGCTCTCACCTGGGCCATGAGAGAATGTGGACCCACCGGCTTTACTAGGTGTGAAAAACTCAATTTTTAGACCCACCAAAGTCAACTTTCTGTCCTTCTAATATATGTCAGTTAAACAAACCTATCGTAGAATAACAAAGAAGTATAACCAGTGCCGGAAAAAGTCCTGCAGCCAGCAAGATTCTCCTGCATATTTTATCTTATAATCCACTGCACTAATACTTAACCACCACACCAAGCAGGTGGAAGTTTGAGGGCCATTGAGCACTGAGAATTCTCCCAATGCATCACAATTACCAAAACACCTGTGCTAAATAACTTTGCGCTGAGCCACTGTGAAAATTCACAGAGTGCTCAATAGCCCTTGAAATTTCTCATTTCTAACCAGCAGTGGAGTGGCTGAGTGCTCACACATCACACCGCAGCACGACGCACGTAAGGACACTGGTTCAGGACCCTCACAAAAGCCCTTTTCTCCTCAGCTGGAAGTTACGCGTTCCCTGTGATTTTCAGGCTGCTCCTACTTTGTCTCCGCAATTACACTCACTTGGAGCTGGTGAACTTTTGTGTGAGCAGACTCCAAACACAGCCTAGCTCCCCAGCTCCCCTGACCCTCCTTCCCAGTCCAGCACAGCTGCCTGCTTCAGGATCTTCCTTTTCTTCTTGCATAGCCAGGACAGATGCAGAATCAGAGGCACAAAACCCCTTTGAGCCACAGCAGGCTGATCCTAAGCTCCAGACTGGCCTCTTTGTGCTCCCCATCCCATTTTCATGGGGACACTGGAGGGACTAAGGGCTCAGTCTGAACCCTGGACGCAGCAGCAGCCGAGGACAAATTCAACCCTGGAGTGCACAGAGCAGGGCAAGGCTCAACGGATGGTCAGAAGATCTTTAGCCATTGTAGAAGACATGAAAGATTGCACAAGCCCCTGCGGCATCTGACTGACAAAGAAGAGAAGAAGCAATTTAGGGGTTTCAGCAGGCAGAAGCAAGAAGAATGGGAGGTTGATAAACCTCCCTTACAGCAAGGGACTGGAGACATTCAATACATATAGTTTGTCCCTGGTAAGGTTAAGAGGTGACTTGAGAGTGGTCAGCAAGTGGCTATGCAGAGAGAGGAGTAAAAGATGAGGCTTTTTAATCTGACAGACGAAGGCATCTCAAGATGCAGTGGCTAGAAACCAAAGGCATTTTATAGAGAAGTAAATCTGTTCTTGGTGCACAACAGTTAAGGTAATTAATTAACCACTGGAACAATTTACCTGAGGATGTGACAGATTCTCTGTCACTTCAGCTCTTTAGACTGGACCTCTGTGGGACATCTGCACTCCACCAGAGCAGCTGGGCTTTGAAGATTGAGGGGGTCACGCAGGGAAAAACACGAGTGTGGGGTGTTGAGGGCTCCGTTTGCATGGCTAGTGCAGAACTGGAGATCTTTGAAAGTCAGACAGATGTAACAGCCAGCTGCTGCTGTATTGGATGGAAATACAGAGGGGAAGTAAAAGCACAGACAAGTGAGAATGATTTGGAGAATATAATGCAAGTGTCCCTTGAGCGTTACAGGGCAACCCAGGGCTCTGCCCAGCACCTGCTCTTTGCCACTTTGCTTCTTAGAAAAGATCAGAGCAGAAGAAAGCCATCTGCTCACAGATGGAAGAAGCTGAGCACAGCTCCTCCGTGTCCCAGTCCTGCCTCAGCATGGGCTGGGAACCACCCACAATGGAGCCCGTCACACTGGGCTGTGGTTTCCACACGGTGGGTGCTCATCAGCCCCTCCCAGTTCGTCCATGGGACTGCAGAGCATCACTTTGGTCTTGCCTCTGAGGCCAAGTGCTTTCCTGAGGAACCGTTCAATCCGGCAGCAATGCAACACGCGACAGCACGCGCCTGCCCTCAGCAAAGGTCCTTTATCTTTAAAAAGACAGACTGAAAGCAAGATCAGATAAGAAATGCACGTTAATAAATGGCCCTGTTTTTCCACAGTGAAATGCAATGCATTTCACATGACATGCACCCACATCCTCATTTTCTGCAGCGTCTCAGGGCAGCCCATAGCACAGCCTCAGATTCTCCATGCTGCCCCACCACTTGTTCATAGCAAGTTGGCATGATAATGAAGTTGAATTTCTATAGTAATCTATTGGTACAAGCACTATAAACGTGATTTCCAGGGTTGCTTAGCTCAATCCCTAAAAGGTTTGCTGCAACTCTACCAACCTCCAGCTGAAATACAGGTTATTTTTTAAGAGATGACATTTTAGAAGCCTTAGGCTTTGACGTTACTTTTTGTGTTTCAGAAAAAGCATGCTTTGGAGCCCTTGACACAAATAAGAGGCGAATTTCAGCCATCCAAATTTAAATATATTTTAGAGTCAGTAATGGTTAAATACCATTACTTTTAGTACATTAGCATAGGCATGCTGGCACAAAAGCCCAATTTTCTTATGTGGTTTTCTAGTAATTAATAATCTAGGCACTTCTGACTATAAAATTACATCATCAATACATAAAATACATCAGTGCAGAAGTACAAAGTAAAATAATAAAAACAGATCAGAAAGAAGCATATCACACACATGAAAACAGACAGGAAGGATCAAAACCTGGCTGCACCAGCACACCATCCCCACGCCTTTCCCTCAGTGATCTATCACACACAGACTCGTCAAACCAGAGGGCAAAAGAATCGAGACAACCAAGCTCTGGAAAAGTAACTTTCTGCTTAAACCACAACAAATGAGGCTGCCTGAAGGATTTCCACCTCCACAAAAGCAAGTGGAAAACCCTAAGTTCCCTAGGCAGAACATTCAGATGCTGTGCTGAGGGCTGAGGAGCCTCACTTGACCCCCAGCTCGGGCTGCTGAGACCCCCATCTCCATGCTGGGATGCTGCCCAGCAGGGCAGGCTCTTCCTGAGGGCACACACAGCCTCCGTGGGCTCCAGCAGCACCACCACGAGCTGGGCATTCCCAGCCTCGCTCTCCTGCAGCCAGAGGCGCCTGTTGAATTTGCTCTTGCTCCCTGCAGCTCCACATCCTCAGACAACAGGATTCTGTGACCTCAGTGCTGCTTCACAAATTGTCAAACTGCCCAAGCAGTACAATAATTTAGGCTTTCCACATATTTTGATATATTTGCTGTTAGCAAATAGCAAAAAAAAAATTACCTTACTCTGTAAGACTTATTTCATTGATTGCCCAGCCTTTATTTTTCTCCAAGCAACTCTAAATGGATGGTGCTGCTATTAACCATCAAATAACCACAGTACTGCAGCCAAAGACAGCTGTAGACTGCCCAGAAGTCCCATGACTTCACTATGATGCCCAGAGAAGGAATAATCAACATCTGATTTTAATTATAACACATCCAAATGACCTGAGCCATTAGGTCAATGTCAATAAAAGTGACTCTCAAATGTCTGGATTGGAAGGCTTCCACAGATGCTGTTCCCTGTTCCCTCTCCAGGAGTGAGAGACCACTCCAAATGTCAGTAGAAGGTTATTGTGTTTTTAATTGGCACCTGAGTTTTATTTGGCTGGCTTCTAAATTATTCTCCCTTCCTTTCTGATTAGGAGAGCTTTCAGATCTTCTGCAGAGGGCTCTCAGGTTTTTTGTCCTTCAAGACTTTTTAAAAATAAAATTAAAAAAAAACAACCCCACCCCTCCAAATCCCTCACATCTGCAAGCAGAAATGCAGGAAGACAGCCAAAAATCAGCTCGTGAGCATTAACATTTAACTGTCACTGTATTTTGCTGTGTGCCTGGGATAAAGGCAGACACCCTCACGCTCCGTGTCCCCTGGAAGCAGGCAAGTACACATGCTTCATTCCTAATTAATGGCCCAGCTTTTCCAAAAGCACTAACAACCACATCTGCTTCTGTCTGTGGTGGATTTGACCCTCAAGGTCTGGCTTCACTTGACTAATGCTCTGCCTGCAAAATAGCCACCTAGGACATGCTGGAGCCAAGCCTCATCATCTGGATCCAAAACGTACCCAGGCCAGTGACAAACATAACCACACTTGTCCTCTGAAATTGCTGCTGGCTTTGCCACCCGTTTGAAGGGTGGCGGGCTCGGCCTCCAAACATTCGGGTTTCTAAGGCGCTCAGTGCTTAGGACTGGGACTCAGACCTCCTGAAGCCTCAGGCAAGCTGAGAGCCCTCAGCATCCCCACCAAACTGAGTTACCACATCATTTCAAGCCATCATACTCCACGGAAGAGAGGTGGGCACACACCACCATCAGTGCAGAGCCTCACTCCCACCAGCTGGTCATCACTTTAGCTCTCAGCAGAGCAGCAGTGATGCTCCTGGAAGGCAGGTTCCTACTAAAAGGCATCAAAAGCCACCTGGAGATGGGGTGAATGGTTCTATTTGCTTGTTACCCAGCTCATGGAGTGAGATATGGCCTATTTGTTTTGCTGAGGCAAACAGAAAGAAAGCCTCCCCAAAGCAGGCCCTCTGCTGCCACAGGACTGATTCTAGTAACTTTTTGTTAAGAGGACACAAAACTGTTGGCTAGTCCAGGCTAAACCTGAAAATTACTCCTCCATTCCTCTTTCTGATAGCCTTTATTTGTGCTCTTGTCCACGCAGTAGGAGATGTGTTTCCCGTCCCCCTGGGAGGATACTGTACAAGGAAAATAAAAGCTTGTCTGCAACAGAAGGCACCAGAGGCTCTGGATTTGGCTGAGGAGAGCCCTTTGCACCAGCATCTTCCACAGCTGGTGGCCCAAAATTTGCTGCAGACAGATGCTGGCAGCTGCCCTCAAAGGCAGAAACAGCTTTCAGCTTAGCTGGGGATGTTGCTCACACAGTCCACCATGCTCCATCTTTACCATTCATCCTCTGATACACAACCTACTACAACTCTTTAGTGAGATGAGTGGGGGAAAAAAAAAAAATAAAAAATAAAGTATGACTTACGTCCTTCTTAGACCACCTCCCTTCCCCCAACAGCTACCACCCCCTAGGTGCCCATGGAAGTCCAACAATATAAAAGTCAGGCTCTGTAGATCACAAAGTGCCTCTAAGGTGATTCCTTTTGAGACTAGATCTTCATTGCCAGAGGCACTGGAGGCTTAAGACATAAACTAACAAAAAAATCCCCCCACTAAAGCCACAAGTTGAAATGTGACCCAAGACTTGGCTATAACCTATAATATTTTTTTTCCCATACTTATTCTGCAAGTTTTACTTCACTTTTCCACTTAGCACATGAGGTTGGGCTCAGCAGCAATGAGTGCCCATCTTTACTTCTTCAGTTACACCAAAGCATTTTACAGAGAGGAGTCCCCAGAAAATAATATCCATTACTGCAGAAATTAAGCTCCTTTGTCAAGAAGACACCAAATAGGTCCAAAAGACCTTGGTCAAAAGAAGAATACCCACTGATACACCTATTCTGCTTTTACCTCTATGTTGTCTGTTTCTCTCTCATTTTGCATGGTTCTTCCTTACTTTGGAGTGATCTGTGAAAACCTCTAAAGAGGCGACATGGAGGGAACAAAGTTGGATAAAAAACCTAGAGTATTTGCCAAATTCACACACACACACACACACAAAAATAAACCACAAACCAGAAGAGAAAACATCAAGCCAAGCCAAGTGAAATATCCATCCACTTTTATGTGCTTTGTTTCATTAATTTTACTTTATGACTCATTTATAGTAAACTGGGGTGGCTAATGTGTGTTAAGAAATCACGCTCTATGAGGAAGTACTGGATAACAAAAACAAAGCCCTCTCATTTGCACAAAGTGTTTGGTGGTCTAAGCTTGAGTGGAGATCTCTCAAGCAGGGCTGAACTGACAGCCCTAGCAATGAAACAGTCATGTCATTGCTAAAGCAGTCGAGCTCCGTTGAGACAGCCCAGTCCATTCCATTCAAGTCTGCCAAGATGTCTTGAAAGCACATCTCTGAGCACGGGGTGGTTTGGGGGCAACTGGCTGCCAGACAGGTGGTCCAAGAGACACACATGCACAGGTGGGCGGGTGGGTCTCCCAGAGGACATTGCCAAACCTGTCTTAAAAGTCACAGGAAGGCAAATGTCTGAGGCTGCAGAAGTCTAAGCATCTAGCTCATCGATCTTGGTGATGATCCTTCAGTTCAAGATCAGGTCTAGCTCCAGCAGAGATTACTGGGGCCCCTTTTGACACCGCAGCCCAGGATCTCCAGGCTTTACAAACACCAGAAACTGTGTCGCAAACACAAGGACCCTCTGTCGCAAGCTCCTCACATTTCAGGCTGAATTTGTCAGGTGGACAGACAAAAGGGGAGCAAGCAGAGGGTGACATCACATTAAAACAAAAGGTCTTTGCAGATGAGTCCATTTCCCATGAGATAGTGTCCCCGTATACTGAGAAGTACCAGCATCTTTCTGGCTTACTTAACTTAATATTTCACTTGCATTTCCACAAGGACTAGATCACTATGAAGACCTTAGAATTCCTAAAATTCTAGACTTTTCTATATGCTGGTCCTTGGCTTTTCCTGTAACCTGCCCCCTTCAGCCAGGATCACAAATCAGCAGGGGAGGCGTGGAGCCACAGCCCCTCCCTGCCCCGCTCACGGGAGCTGCTCCAGTTCCCAGAACCCCTGCACTGGAGAGGACACCTCCATGGCAGGCAGCTAGAAATGAGCCCGTCAAGCAGGGAAGAAGCACCCAGGATTGAACTGCAGGCAAGCTGCAGGTGTTAGGATAATTATAAGTTTGGCAAACCATGGGAAGAGCACATGTTCCTAAAATGACAGCACAGGCTTTTATACTTTCATTGCACATCTGTGCAAAGCGTCCCAGCCCCCTCCCAGGCGTTTTGCAAGTACTCCAGAGCCAGGCAAAGCCTTTGGGTGAAGATCCAAGCACTCGGCAAAGTGATAAACAGGACCTCAACCTGCTCCCCTCTCTCATGATGACCAGACCAGCTGTTGAGGACAGGAATATGTTGCAATGTGAGAGGTCACTCAGATGAATGCTTCATGGCACCATGGGCATTACAGAGTTGGAGAACCTGTCTCTTCTTGACACCCTCAGCTATTTTGCTTGGCGATTCCCTCCCAGCTATGCAGGAGGTAGAGCACAGCATGCATTCCATGCCATGTGAAAGCCAGCCCTGAGGGAATAAGTAGCCAACAGGGAACGTTTCCACTTCTGCCTACTTCAAGTCCCTCTCGTCTTCTTTTTTTTTTTAAATCATTTTCCTCCTGTATTTTCTTACAATTCCAATTTTGCAAGAACTTCAGTGTAAGAATATAGATTCTTTTCCACTATAAGGCCCCGGGAATAAAGTACCATTTATTGCAGCCTCTATTTCCCCATCTCTGCTGAAGCAGAATTCTCCTGTGGAAGGGAAAGCCACACAAGTTTACAAGCTTTTACTTTTCCGTGCATCCTGTTAACACACGTTATAGTTTCTCGCTCATTAATCCTGCAAAGGAGCATTTACAGTGTATTTAAAATGCTTTTCCTCCTTTACTAGCTCCCTGTGGTGCCCTCCAGTTTCTGATCTGAGGAGCAATCAATGAACGAGCTCCGTCGTCCAGGGGGGTTCCTGGCTGCCCCATGAGAACAGCAAACCTCAGCATGCTGGATTCAGGCTGGACATGAGAAAGAAGTTCTTCACCATGAGAGTGGTGAGACCCTAGAATGGGTTGCCCAGGGAGGTGGTTGAGGCCCCATCCCTGGGGGACTTTAAGGCCAGGCTGGATGAGGCTCTGGGCAGCCTGATCTAGTGGGAGGTGTCCCTGCTCATGGCAGAGGGATTGGAACTGGGTGATCCTTGTGGTCCCTTCCAACCCTGACAGATTCTGATCTGTTTTAGCAGAGGACTTTAGAGCCCTAATGGCTCAATGGTTGGACTTGATGATCTTGGAGGTCCCTTCCAACCTAAAGGATTCTATGGTCCCACGCCGGCAGCCGTCGGCTTCGGCCGGCTCGCAGCGCCCAGTGCTGGTTTGGGATGCTTGTGCCTGAGTCACAAGGCAGCAGCGTGGGGCTGGGGAGCCAGCAGGGCTGCCCTGTGCCCAGCCACACGCCCAGCGCTCGCCCAGCACCGGAGCTGGCGCGGCACAGCGCTTCCACCACCCAGCTGGGTGTGTGTTGGTGGCTGTGGCATCGCTTTAACGGCTCCAAACAGCCAATGGGCAGATTTCTGGCTTGTTAGGGATATTGTATGGAGAAGAGTTATTATTAATGTCCCCAAAGCCTAGCTGGTGAGCAGGTCCTTTACACGGCTGAACAGCGAAGGAAACACAGGCAGCAAGCGGGCAGCCAGCCACCGTGGGACAGCATGGACCGTGGCTCAGAGGGAAGGTGCTGCTGAATGGTGAGTTCTTCACAAGCTGCTAAATAAATAATGTTAAAAAGCCTGGCAAGAGGGAGCATAAACAGAATGGGCTGCTCCACCTCATACAGTTTCCAGAAAGAGCAATATATTTTCTCGGGGCACCACAAATGTACTTTGTGTACCTCTGAAGTGGCAACACCAGCAGTTGTTTATGCCATTGGGGTGTCACCGATGCTACCAGTGAGAAAAGTTACTTGGTTGGCCTGGATCAGGCTCGAGGAGCCTGTGGAGAAAGCAATGACTGTGCAGATGGGCTCTGCTTGCCTCTGCCACACCCACAGGGATTCTTGTCTGGAAGATCTGTGCTGAAATTCACAGCAATTGGTGGGAAAGGAGCAGGACATGATAGAAAGAGACAGTTTGCAAGTAGCTGAGACAAGGAATCCAATCTCAGACAAAGGTTTTTAAATGTATTTGAAATCAAAACCAAGCTAACTCTCCAAAGATGTTGACAGGAGGGGATTGTGTATCTTCACAGGGCAGCACTATCTCACTCAGTCAGAATTTCTTCTTCTGTTACCTAGTTCCTAGGTCACTGAATGCCACAGAGCTTCACCACTTGCTGCAGAGAGAACACTTCCACAGAAGAGCAGGGCAGTCCACAGTGTTCCTCATCACACTAAGAAAGGTACCAGATGATAGAAAAAAACTGTTTACCTAAGCACATGCACTGAGAGGAAGATGCAGGCGTCCCTGAGGGACAGCAGTGTCCCCACTTTCTCAGCCTGCTCCCATGTCCCCATTTTCCCTGCCTTTAATACAATCCTGGGAAGTCTAGCCAGCAGCTCAGCCAGTGGATCTGAACCAGGTTTACCTCGGTGCACTCCCACTGCCAGACCCCAGCCTGCTCTCCTGCTTCTCTTCCCCATCACAAAACCACCCAGACAGCCACATCACTCCCCCAAACCCTTAACTTTTGAACTTAAAATCAGATGCATGACAAAAGCAGCAGCATGTTCAGAGTCGAGCCAGCACAGCACCTTGTAGGCAACGAGCAGACTCCACTCCAGCAGGCAGCAAACCCAAGTAGCTACCACAGAGTTCCTTCCCACAGATGTTCTCAAACACTCAATTAAAGTACATTGCTTTGTGTTTGAAACACAGCTTGATAGGGGAAGCCTGAACATCTGAAAAGCTTGAGGTCTATCTATCTGCTAGCACTGCCTTACCCATCGGCGGGGGGGGGGAAGGTCCCTGCCTCATTATTGATTCTGCTCCTCCTCCCCACCCCCAAAGCCACCCTTTCTTCAGTCTGTAACCATGACATGTTCTTCAGGTCAAAGGTTGGTTTTGATGCTCATGGATGCCACACTAGTGAAATTAGAGTGTCAGCCAGTAACTTGTTTTCAGACTTCAGAGCTGTCTTGGGGAGTTTTGGCATTTTGTTGTTTATTTTTAAAAAGGAACATCATCAGACCTGGAAGCACTGAATGTTCAGGTACAGGGAACAGAAAGGACAGTACCCTAGTACAGTTGCACACAGGTTTGGTGAGTCCAGTGTGGACCAGGAACAGGATATACCTGTGACTCACTATCATCAAAAATGTGTTTGGATATTTCCTTCCCAGAAAGAAGCAAATCACAGAGCCAAGCCTATCCCAAACTGCACACTGCCTTTTGCCAACAGCCTTAAATCCTTCTTAACCACAGGAGTACAAGAAGCAGATCTGGAAATAAAGGATGATGGTGGACACACAACAGGAGACAGCATTATCCTAGTTGAGCCTCCCCCAGCAGCACAGCAAGGATCATTAGAGAATTTGGCTGTCCTTATTTAAGCCTCTCAGCTCTACTAGGGGCCCAGTTAACTTGCTCTTACCTGATGTGTAAGCAGATATGACAGACTCATTACCCTAAGCTAAGGCATTGCAGGTCACTGTGCTTCCTAAGAAGTAAAAAGACAAGATTCCCAGTTCTGCTTCCTGAGAGCAGCAGCCATTTTGCACATCCATAAAGCAGGTCTCATCTGAGCTATTTGGCCTATACAATAAATAGCCAGCACTAACTAGCTGCCAGCTTAACACTAGCAAAAATGTCACATTCCTCCTTCGGTACTATTTTTAAGCACTGACATTAGAAGGAAAGACACAAGGGACTTAAATCTGTAGGAAGTCTTTAAGAGAGAACATATTTCTTTCACACCTGCATTTTGCAGATAACACTCTAAATTACCAGCTTTCTGATTTACTCCCATTCATTTTTCTGTTGTACTACCTGCCCAATGAACGGGATATTAGCAGAGAATAGGCAGAGCTGCAGACACCTCTCACAGGTAGCTAAAGCATCCTCCAGATGAAGGTCTCTTATCATCAGCTGTCTCCCAGCTCAGCTCACTCCCACAGCCTTGCATCCCTCTCTTAAATAGCCAAGTGCTTCCTCCTAGTCTCCCCCAGGTGAAGCACTTCACACTTGATCTGTCTCCATTAACATCCATTTGCAACTTGGCTACTTCTAATAGATGTTTGGTTTGTTGGGTTATTTTTTCCCAGTTCATAGAGTATTCAGATTGGCAGCTGCAGCCAAGAAACAGGCCCAGGAAATTTAGTGTCAAATGGGCACAGAGGAGGTCATTAAACTGAAGGGAGTCCTGGTAGAGATGAGACATGCAGGAGAACTAGGAAGTCCCATCAAAACTGCTGCTTTCAGCCAAAGACCTGTCTGGAAGAGGGAGATGGCTCTGACTCTTTTGCAGGAAAGTTACGTGCAGGCATAAGGAAGAGCAGCTGCCCTCCTCAGGTAGCATTTTAAACAGAGAGACCTTTCTAGACCTTTTCCTTACAATCTCTCTGCTCCACAACTGTGCTTTGCTGTATTTTCCCTTGAGACAAGGCTGATGCTGCAGGCCAGACACTGCTGCCAGGAAGTGACACCTCCCCGGGGACATCACAGAGCTGTTTGTCAGGGCACTTTCACACCTTCCTGGAAGCTGCTGGTGCTGCCCACGCCCTGAGAAAGGCTCCCGGGGCTCATGAATCACTGGCTTGATTAAATTTGGCAACTCTTACCAAGTTGGACCATGACAGATGTGTGCTCTGGATCCAGACGGTACATAGCAAAGCCTGGGCATGGAGTTTGGGCTACATCAAACCAGAGTTTTGCAGGGTGTAGTGTCAGCTTGAGTCTCTCTGTCTCAATTAGCGTTAGAGCATTTCACAAGAAAGGTCTCCCAAATTAGTAAGTCAGTTATGATTACTGGTGAAGTGGCCCCAGGGCCCTGCTGCTCCCAGAATGCTCCTTCTCATTCACACAGCCCCTGGCACAACTCTCCTTTCTTCAGCATATTGCAGAAAAGCAAATGCCTGAGAGTAAAGCAGCCCCTACAGCAAGGGGCTGTGCTGCCCAGCACTGCTGCTGGGAGGCTTGGGTCGGGTCCAGAGCCCCAGACCTGCCCTTCCCAGGCTCCTTCCTCTCCACGATGCTGCAGCACCTGGAACTCTCACAGTGGCTGAACCCGGTGGCAGGGTGAAGGACTCGCAGCCGGCAGTGGGGCTGAGCCCAGTGCCCTGCAAGGGTTAAATGAATGCATAAGTGTCATGCTGTTAAAGATCTGAAGTGTTGGTGGTTTCCCCCGCTGCTGAAATAGCCTCAGCTCCCCAGTTTGTGTTAAGGCCAAGCCCTAGGGATCTGAATCTCTGCTGAACGGAGCCTTACCCAAGCAAATCAATCCCTCTCTGGTGCGTGATCCATCACTGCTGGCCCAGCTGCCATCCCCTGGCCTGTCTCTATCGGGCTCACACTGACACGTAGAGGTGCCAATGGGAGATGATGCCCGTGGGTCTTCCTGAGGGACCCGCCGGGGTCCCCCGCTTCCCACGGTGCCAGGTCCTGCCAGGCTGCCCTGGCGCTCCTGCTCGGTGCTAGTGCCAGGGAAACATCTGTCATTCCATGCCCAAAGGCCAACCGAGTGCCAGGCCCTGGACGCTGCCTGCAGCACAGCCCTGAGAGGGGAGGGTGATTCGGCACTGCCAGGGCCACCCAGCCACGCTGAGCTGAGAAAGGTGACTGAACAAAGAGGGTGCTGGGACACAGCACCCTGGTCCCTCCACGGAAGAGGCACCTCTGCAGAGATTGAGCCACCTCGTAGGAATACTTTATCCATGACTCCCGGGTTGCAGCACAGCACTTTAAAGAACACGCATGGAAACGCCAGTGTTCCTCCCCCTTTCCCACACACGGATTTCAAATGCCACCACAGAAACCTCGGCACCCAGATCAGTGGGCTGGAGCAAGAGCTGTCTGCTGTTAGAAGCGGGCACTAGGGAAGCTGATAAGCACTGAAAGCAAAGGCATGACACTGGCACATGCAATGTCTGTCCCACTCTATGTGCAACCCAAACATAGGCACTGAAGTGGGCCAGAGCTGCTGGGAGAGGGAGGGTCGTGCCAGGGGCTAGCCCAGACTGTGAGTTGGCAGCCCTGCAGCTGTGCCATGGCTGTGCATTAACTGCCCCATAAAATCAGTATGTAAAGGAAACGCTGATGTCCAGCTTACCAGTTCTCCTGGCCCCTGGTAAGACCCTACATGTGCTTTCCTTGTCTGCCTTACGCCCTCAACCTACAAGCTTGATATCAGCTTTTGTTATCGTGGCTCCAGTCACATTACATCTATGTATTAATTAATAAGCCATAAGTTCTCCTCCCCATGAGCTCAAAGGAGTTCATTCTGTGTCTGTGAGTGTTTCCAAGGCAAAGAGGAAAACACAGTAGTCTGCAGGAGAGGGAGAAATACCTGAGTGGTTGGCTGAACTCCCAGTATTTCACTGGACACAGCAAGGAACAATCCAGGGAGATGTGTTTTGTGGCTTTTCTCTAATGAGGTCAAGTGTCACGGTATTTTAGCTGGATTAAGGGTCTGCAGTCACATGCCTCAGCTTTGGTTTTCATGAGCTGCTCTCTGCTGTGTAGGGCCTGAGGCAGAATCAAACGCTGCTGTACTGGAGCTTCTCCTTCTGTGCAATTAGCTTAACATATCTGGAACAACACAGGCAGCCTCATCAGTGGGAGGTCTTCACACACCTTGTTAACTGGACTTCACACCAAAGGGCTAGGTGATGGGAGCCCACCACTTTGGGCTGCCCAGGGACCCAGCCCTGAGAACTTAGGCAAGGCGTGCAGGACTCCTGCTGCCTGTGGGGAGCTGGGCTGCCCATCAGCAGAGGCCTCCAGGAGGGTTTCAACACCAGCTGCTGAGAAAGCACCCAGCAGCATGGAAAGCTCTCCCAAAAATGAGGGAAGGCTGCTGTGGGAGTGCTGAGGCCATTCTCACACTACAGAGGCAGACAGTGCCCATTCTCCCTGTCCCATAACAGTTTCTGCTCCAAGGTGAACCCAGTTCATAAGCACAAGAGAATCACAAACCCTGAGCATTCAAGAGGGAGAAAGGATCAGGACATCTGCACTTCAGTCTGAGATTGGAGATGAGGTGAGAGGCATCCAGGGAGGATGGATTTAAAAAAGACAAACTGCAAACACCAAAGAGCAATTTAAGCTCCTCATTCCACAAAAGCTCAGTCCAAGAGAGCATTGACCATTTCTAAAAATCCCTGGGAGAAGCAAAGTGTGGAGGGGCACAAAGAGAAATGCTGATAAAAAAGGCATGGCATACACAAGAGATGAAGGTGTGTGTGCCCCCAAAGGCATCTCTCATTTTCTCAGCCCTTCACCTGCTCCCCCTACAAAAATCTACAGCAAAGCACTGTGAGATGTGGTGTTCTGTGTAAAGTTTTTGGGGTCAAATCCAAAACAGCTTTCGTAAAGGAAAGCTGATTTAAAAGTAAGAGATGACTCAAAGGATGACACATCTTTAGTACCTGCCGAGGAACTCTAAGGGGAACCCCAGGTGAGGAGCTTGCTGCATACTGAAGTGCATTGAGCTGCTCTCACAGCAGTGCCTGTGCACAAACATGCTCCATATCACAGGATAACCTTAAGGGGAATAGCTTTGAAAATCCAGAATTAGACATTGCTATTAGATATTACAAGAGAAGAGATGCTGGCTTGTAACATTGCTTCCACCCTGAGACCGGTTTGCACAGGTAGAAAGGAATGTCATGTTTGTTTGCATTACTCATCAGGAGAAAAGACATCAAGGGCATCCACTGATAGCACATTTCTGCCTTTCATGGGCATGCATCGGCCTCTGCTGAACTCTACCAAGAAAGCTACTGACAACACAGGCAGCCCCTGGCCAGTGGTACTGCATGTTGGTTTGCTAGACTGCCAGACCTTCATCAAATTCATTTTCAGGGGAAGACATTAAAACTCTGAATTCTAGTGTGAGTTGTGATACTAAAGAACAGTCAGCTCTACACATCTGCCTGGAATCTTCCTGTCTGTACAGCTGTCCCATGCAGGATAACCTACTGGTAAGAGCGGAAAGCAGAGCACCATCCCAGGAGTTAAATCCATGTCTGTTCCAGAAAGATGGGACACGGTAACGATTTTTAACACCAACACCACCTTCAAATACATGACCTGCTGGCAGATGACCCCACAGCCAGTGGCAATGCCCTACTCCATAAACGCTCACAAGAGAAAGAGGGCTGAAACAAAGATACTTGTCAACCCCAAATCAGTGTCCATCCGTTCATTTACGTATTGCACTAGAGGCTAAAGCTGTGCCTTACTTCAGTGTCGGAAAAAGCAACTTAGACAGCAGAAAAGGAAAAGGACTTCTATGTCAACTGATCAGATTGCCAAGGCATAAAACTTTGTCATATATCATTCATGCACTACATACAGCTGTCTCGCTTCTGTAGCCTCTTCCCTCCTTCCCCAGATCTCCAAGCTGTTTGCAAACATAAATGAATAAAACTTCTCACCTCCCGTGAAGCTGGTAATTTGTTTTTATTAATACATAAATGATAGAAGAAATTAATTAAGGAACAGAAAGGGCAAGAGGCCCAAGATCACACAGCAAGAGCACTTTAATTGCTACTTTCTGGCCACTTAAGAGTAGCACTTGAATGTTAATGCTTGCCTGCTCTTCAGCAAGCATTTGCAATGGACCACATCTCCGCAGACTAAGGACTGCTCCAGTCCCACCTAGCTTTGCAACACGTTCACACCATCACACCTCTGTCCCCCGGTTTAATTATTATTTATGCTGAATATAAATAGCAGAGGAGGTGATCCTAAGATGAATAATGAAAAGGCAACAAGAGACAAAAATCCTGCTCCAGTCAGCTAGTATCCTACCAGCTTTGCATTAAACACGACAGCGCTGGCTCTCCCCATGCTACAGGAGGAAGGGTGAGTTTGAGGGCCATTGCACAATATGAACTTCCCCAATGTATCACAGTTACAGAACCTCCTGTGCCAAATAACTTTGTGCTGATCCACAGTGGAAATTCACAGTGTTCAACAGCCCTTGAAATTTCTAATTTGTACATTCTCACAGAGGAGTGGTGCAGTGGGTGCAGTTCTCGCTACTGTACTGCACATTGGACACGGGCTCAGGTACTCCTTGGAGCCTGACCACACTCCCTGAAATTTGTGGTTCTATTTTAATTATTAAGCAATGCATATCTATCTGCTTTCCCATTTGCATCTAGAGCTTTTAACGACAAGAAAATACATCCTTTTAAATGCTAACCTCGTAAGAGGTATTAGGAAAAGTGAAAGCTATTACATGTGCAAATTTCAAAGCAATTAGTCACAGAGGCAGAAGCACAGACACAAAATTAGTCCTCAAGTCTCCACTCCTGCCTGCTTCCCCGCTGGAGCCAGCAGTTTTGCACAGACCCAGGAGGTGAAGGCTATGCTCAGCACCACCATCACATGCCACTTTGATTCCCCAGCACCCACCACGTCATTAGCAAGTGTAATGCCCTTCAATCAACACCTCCTGCAGCTCTGCAAGGCTCTGAACTGGGACCAGGCTGTCAGAAAAGGACTGACCAAGGGGCAGGACTCACAACAGGCTTAGATATAAAGAAACAAGAGTTTTCTTTCTTCATTTACCTGCAGCTGACGTGATCCCACTGAAGAAAATATCCACTGTGGATAAAATACTAAGTGCATGAAGAAAGGGAATACAAATAGCTAAATTCTGTTCCTGTGAAGATTTCTTCTCCTGACAGTGCTATTCTAGATGCATCACTGCATATTTGCAGTGGAAGATGGAAATACTTCTGGCATTAAAGATAGTGACATTCTTAATTTATCTCACATGTGGGGAGGTGTGTGTGGGAGGAGTGTGAGTGACTCTTAGGAATATGTCCTATGTAGTTTAATAAAGAATAGTACACATTTCCCCTAGCACTTTTTTTAATAAAACTCAAAATTGTAATAGAAAATTCTTTGCAAGAGTTTAGAAAAAAATAACTAAGAGAAATAAATCTCATACTGTTCTCCATCTCATAGGATTTTTGAGCACTGTGTGTATATATATAAAGAGATTACATTATTTTAAAATGGAATCCAAATTATTCTGCTTTTACAACACTCTTGAGCACTTACTGAAGTCTGCTCTTTGGTGCAAATATCTTTACATTTTGGATCGCTCCCAGTTTTGAACAAATCTGTGGTGGCCATTGTGTTGTGGCAATGGAAACCTGTGCCTGAACAGCAAGGGGACTGCACCTCCGTTCCTTGGAGGGGACTGGAGCTGGGAGGGACCCACCATCCCTGAAAGTTCACAACCAGATCTCTAAAATTGCTGGGTCTCCCACAAGGGCAAGGAGCACTGTCTGAAGGCAAATTTCCCAGGCCACCTTTGCTGAATACTCTTACCCTGTCTATGCTACAACAGGCTCAGCAGTTACGTCCCTGCACAGCACCAAAATCAGCCTCCCCTCCATACCTGCAGAGCTCTGGCTGGGAGCTGCCACTCCAGGACCTGCTGCACTGTGTGAGGCAACCGCCTGCAGCACCAACCTGGTCTTAAAAAAAGAAAGAAAAGAAAAAATGTTCTGGTTTTCAGCAGCTGAAGGGACTCAGTGCTGTTAGTTAAAATCTCCCTCTACAGCACTGAGGAGGTAGTCCCTGCCTAAGCTCTAGCCACCCAGCTGGCCCAGCCTGGGCACTTCAACAGCAACCCACAGCTTCACTCGGCTACACCCCGAGCCTGGAGGGCAGCTCAGACCAGCCCTGCAGCCCAACTGATCTATACAGGTTGGGAAAAACATTTAACGAGCAGGGCAGGGCTCCTAGCTGAAGGTGACCACCTGTGGAAGTGCCTTCCCACACCCCAGGAGCTGCCCAAATTCCTCCCAGAAAATTGCAGAGTAAAGGTACCACAGGGCATAGATGGGAAGTCTGGATCCACCCCCAAATACAGGAGCTACAAATAGTCTATTTTCCTCTGGCTGACAATGCATTAGCAAACCTATTTTTGTTGTTCATAGATGTTCACAGAAGACCTAAAGATAGCCTGTTATTGTCAACAGAAAATGCAATTCAATTCCCTAAAAATATCAGGGACACGAGCTATGAAGAGTTTGTTTTTCCCCGGTAATGCACTTTTTCATTATTGCTCTGGATTAAAATTAAATTGCTAACATAGGGACAAGCAGATGAATCCATGGTTATGATAGCATAGAAAAATGTCAATACAATGCTTGTACATTGTACGCTCCTTCAGTATTTAAAGATTCTTATCTCTGGAATAATATAAACTGAAACACATTGTGAGGCTCTGACACTATTAAATGAAGCAATGCTGCTCCTATTGCTCCACTCCTGGGTGCAGTCATCAGACAGGCAGCATATAACATTGTGAAAGGAACTTTCAGGACTGTGTTCTGGGTTTGCCCATGCAGGGAGCCATTCATTATTCAAAAAGAGAATAGGACTGTGTTCTTGTGCCTGCAAACCCATTCATAACATTGGCAAAATACTGATAAAAATGCTAAAATAGTGTACTGACCCTAATCAAAACAAGCCCATACCAAACCCTAGCTCACAGCACCTTTGTAGTGGGGGCAATGTGCTATCAATTTTTGGTGACAGAAAAAGTAGCAACTCAAATTCTGAAATGTTTAGTAAAATAATAATAACTTAAAGAGTCAAAGGAATTATATCAATTCCAATTCTATATAAGAGCATAAAAGTAATTGAGAAACAAGCTGCTGTTTCAGAAAAGGACACATCCGTACACTCTTCCAAGATGCTTTATAAAGATAACCTTTGCTCTGCAAACACTTTTCCTCTTCTGGGGTGACAGCATGCTGAGGAGGAGGCTGCAGCCAAACTCCACTGAACTGAATTGAATTGAATCTCCCTGCCCCACACCCGGGGGAGCTGACAGCTCCAGCTCCATCCTGGAAAAGGTCCTTTACAGGCCCTATTTCTGCCAGAGTCAGTATTCTCCTTGGGTTTCTTTTTTAGCTGGTGAAGAGTAATTTGCAAAATACATATTTTCAGACATGTTTCAAAGTAGTTTCATCACTAAGCCCTATATAAACACATGGCAACAGTGACTGACAGAAAGAGGCTACCAACAACAATCACTTTGAACCAATTAATTGGGAAGTGCTTTTGATGGAAATGACATACATGCCAATAATTTAACTTTTTCTTAGCAACCATTTTCCGCAGGATTATCTCCAGGATTCTGTTAAGATCCACTTTCCCCAGGAGACCACTGGCCACTATGGACACTTGGTAGTGCCCGAGAGAGAACTACCACAAAAGCTGGATTAAAGCATGCGAAGCTACACGAAATCAAGCTCCCAAGCCTCTGAACTCAGTGCAAACCCCACATTGCAGACGCTGCAAGCGGCCCTGATGGCCCTTAGGCTGTCTCAGGAGATCAGAAGGGAAATCGTGGCTTTGTTCTAGGAAAGGCATAAAGGGTTTTAGAAGTCACATTACCAAAGAGCTCTGCAGGCATGGGCCAGAGTGCAGCATTTTGTTATGAAGTCTCACCTTGTTGGAAACACGCTGTTGGCTTCTAAGGAAAAAGAATAGGGATTGGGTTTATTTCTGTAAACTCAATTCTTTCTTTCTTTCCTTTCTGTCCAATTGTTGAGGCTCATGCTTCTATATATTGACTCTTGGAAAATATTAATTTAAAATAATATGGACAAAAAAAAAAAACACTGGTTGTTGTTGGAGTCTCAAGGGAGCACAAAGTGAAAAACAAAAAAAAAAAATTCTGGACAATTTCGCTCCTCCTGTAATGAAAAACGTAAATGGAAGTATCAAAGTGACACCTCCATCAATCTACAATTAAGGAATCGACTTTTCCTATCTTGAGTCAGAACACTGCAAAAAAATTCTGACAACTCCAGTTTAGAAAACTGCCATAGGAAAAGCAGCTAATTCATTCCTCAATGCAGCCTTTAATGTATAAGAACAGTATATTATACAAACTAATATATCTACTGAATTTTACTCTACATGATTCTTGTCTCACTTTTCTCTGTCATGCTTTCACTAATTGGGCTTCTATCCTTTGTTATTTGAACAACAGTGTCTCAGGGGATCCTCTTTTTCTTTTTATAAAAGCGTAACTGAAGTGCTCCCATAAAATAACCATGTCTTTATATTAACTTCTGTTAATACATGTGCTTTAACTTCATAGTGGATCATTTAAATATACTGGAGAGGACACACAAAGTATATAGAAAGCTTGCATGGTGTTTACATAGTCTTCCCACACATTTTGCCAAAACTGTATTGCTCCAAGTTCTGTGACACACTAAACAAAAACAAATTTAAGCACCAACAAGGGCAAGCCTCTAGAACAGAAACACATAGTATGGAAATATGAGTGTTATTTACCATAAATCATGGTAATTTCAGCATAAATCATGGTGAAATATTGAAAAGAAATGCCTTTCCTATAGGATCTTGATGTTACTGATTTACTCGTTAGGATGTGATACTCCTGAGCATCAATGGTCTACAACTATGCCTCAGGAGCCCTCACCATATGCCACACACAAAATATGTAGTTTAGAAATCAAGGCTCTCTCCCGCAAGCAGCTATGCAAAAGCTCAGCCACATCCATGCAAGTCCTGACAACTAAAGGAAACTATAAAATTAATTGCATGAGTTAGAATTTATGGGCTCAGGTATTTACATGATGATTACAATTAACAAAGCGTTTATCTCCATTTTTATTCTTCATCTACGTTCTTGATGTTCAAATGTCATACAAAATATACATTTGAAGAAGGGAAAGGTAATTCAGGTCAGCCAGGAAAATCTGTTTGGGATCAAACTGAAACAAGAGCTGCACAGCACAGAAACTGTCCTCCACACGCCTGCCTCAAAGCACACCAATGCATTCAGGCTCAGGTGGGTGGCAGAGGGCTCCGAGGTGGACAAACCAACTTACCCACTCAGAATGAAACCTGCCCCTTTGAGTGCAACAGCCCAGCAGCAGCCCCAGTGCTCCATGCTGGGGACAGCTCTGGGACATCCCCAGCCAGAGGGCACGGGGATAAACTGGTACCCAGCTCCTCAACAGCTAAAACCCTGCAGGGGTGCCAGATAAAGCCCCATGAGCAGGACCTTGTGGGGGACACAAGATCCTGCAGGAAAGTATCCATTTCCAAAATACCCTCAGAAGGCTGCTCGCTCCCAAGTGCCACCAGAAGGCCATGGCGTGTGCCACCCCCATTCCAGTTCCCTCAGTACCCACCCTAACATGATGAATTACTTGCAAATGAAGGCAAAGAGATGCAATCACAGTGACAGGCTACAGGCTTTCACAGTGCAAAGCACACTGTTTACAGCTGCTGCCCCTGAATTTTAAATTAATAATCAGAGACACAGCCCCTTCCAAAGCAAATAGTGATGAAACACCTTCACACTAACTTTCTGCCTCTCTGTGGAGAGGTCTGCAAGGAATTCCTGTCAGTGAGGACTATAGTGAGCAGGCTGTGCTGGTGCACATGGGTCACAGCAGTACTCTGTGCTGTGTCAGAGCCAGCCGTGGAGTGGGCGTTCCCAGTCCACATGCTCCTCCCGAACATCCTTTCCGGGACACAGTCCTAAGGGGCATCCCTTGGGTTTACACTCCTCTTTACATTGTAAATGAGCATTTTCTTTCAAAGATCAGTTCTTTACAAATTTTGGCACATAATCTACATATGGCACATCCAGTCAAGCTGTATTATATGTTGGATTAATGCTGTAAAGCAAGGTACAGATATTATATATATATATATACATACAGGCACACTGTATTGTTTTTTCTAAGGTCTGTCAGATCACTACATTATAACAGAGAGGCTATTACAGACAGGTTTAGTTAGCTGTGCATCATTTCACACCTTCATTACAATCTTTACCAGGAAAATGGATTGCTTTTGAGCCTCTCTCCATTCTCATTAAACTTCCACTCTTGCGAGGTTTCAGGATTGTAAAATGCCTAATATGGCCAGTTAATTATAACACTGCTCACTGCTTTAGCCTTTTCAATTACTCGCATTTCCACTGGCTGGAGCAGCCAAACTCCCACCTAGGGATAGTCAGACCAAAACTAACAAGGGAGACCAAGAGGTGGCCAGCAAACAGAGGACAACATGCTCCGCCGGCCAACACAGGACCTGGGACACACCAGGAAGCTTTCCAGGAGTGGGCATTTCTCAGGAAGTGCAGGGAGCAGTCTGTACCCATGCAAGGATGAGAGATGAAGGTGCAGCGTGGTTTGCAACTTCCTTTGCTAATATAGTGCTGTGGGGGTAACGTAAAGCCTGCTGAAGTTTCTTAACAGCACAGATACTGTGGTGATTGGGAAACCTGACATTTCTTCAACCATTCCTTCAGAGCTGGATGAAACACTTCAGACCACCCCACCCAGCCCCCCTGACAGAGCCACCCTACCAGCTCCCACCTGAGCTGACACCAGCCAGCTCAAAGGAATCTTGACTGAAAGTTTCTCATAGCAGCAAACCCACTAGGACACAAAGGAAGAATTTCTGAGGATAAATTACCCTCCTGCATGGCAGCCTTGGCATATGCTCACACAGAGGACACCACTCTTTTTGGCTCTTTTACTACAAAAACAAAGCAACTGAGGATTGCCCAAGTCACACCTTGCTGTACAAATGAATATTTAATTTTTAACAGGGAATAATTTTCAATGTATTTATGAAGAAAGCATCCTTACTGTAAAGGAACACCAAGTTCTGGCAGAGACATCCCAAACACAACTGAGAAAGCCATCTCCCTGATGAGGGATCAGAAGATCAAAGTTGTGGTGTATTAGTTATATAAAAAGTATCTTTAGCTCTCAGTTGAAAGGAAAAATTTGCATTTAAATAGAAAGATTAATAACTGTAATACACAGAGCCCACACTGAATAATTTTTTGTAACAGAAAATAATTCATATTGTTTTATATAAATTGTGCACCTTAAGTCAAGCTACAAAAAATGATAATCATAATATTTTATGGAACAATTTTAATATAATACAGCTTTGTTATTTTATTATTCTCCATTGTAAATAATGCATGTCTGGAGCTTTGGGAAAGGCTGGATTTAAAATACTCATCTCTGAAAATTCAATAGGGTGTGTGCTTTTTGGTGTATTCACACTATGCATGAGTTTTACTTATTAAAAAAATAAAATCTATCAAGGATAGGAACAAACCATCCCTCCTACTGCAAGGACAGAGCAGGAGGTGATACCTATGGAGAGTTTATTGATTTTTTTGGGAAAGAAAGCATTTTCTTCAGAACCACAGACTGGGATTCATTCAAGTATTTTGAAATGCTATTGCACTGTTTTGTTGTTTCGGTCAGGTTAAAAACTTGATCTTTAAACCTAAAAAATTCCATTTTGACATTCTTTTAGCATTAAGGGGCAGCTTTTAATTTTATTTCGAAATGTTTTTTTCACTTACAACTACATTTTTCTAAACACTGACTCCAGGCCAGAAGAAAACAGCCTCCCTTTTCAACTTCATTCTAAGCAAGCCTTTAAAAAAAAAAAATTGATAAATAAAATATCAATGTTGAAGAGAAAATTTAAAAAACCCCTTAGGATCAACCTGAAGCATTTCCTTTTTTTGTCTGTGTGCTCTTTGCTTTAGAGCGTTAGTCCTTGGCCCAGCATTGTGGAGTTCAGCTGAGAGCAGAGGGTTTTGTCTCCAGGTTACAGCCCCTGGACGGGTTCCTGCAGCTGTCCCAGTGGGGCTGCAGTACCTCGTGGGTCTGAAGGCTGCAATTTCTTCCTGCTCCTTCCTCAGCTTTCAGCCTCCTCCCTGCTACCCACCCTGCTGTGAGGGATGTGAAGGGGAAGATGCCAGGTGGAAGCCTGAGCAGCTGCAGTTAGGGAGAAAAGCTGGGGAAGAGGCTGGTGCAGCCCAGGGGCAGCAGCAACTGCTTTAAGCAGCTCCGCTATTGCTTTGTGACTGCTGGAAGAAGACAATTCCTTTGCTTTCCTCTTCAGGACTAATGTCAGGAGAGCTCTACTGCGCTCAGAGCACTTATTCTGCCTTTGCTCAAGGATGGCTCCTACATCCCGTGGCCAGCTCACTGACACTGGGCACTGTCACTGGTGTCCTGGTACAGAGAGCAGCAGACTGTCTCCTCACCTGCTGAGGGAAGGTGGCTGCTGCTGACAGCATCACCGGCTCCTTTTTGCAATGGGAAAGGAGAATTTTCTTCCCTGGCCTCACTACAAGACGCAGAATCCATTTCCTGCTGCAGCATGAGCACAGAGCGGGGAACTCGCACCGTTTAATTTACCGTTTCTTCATATATTCCACTCCTTACCCAGAAAACCCTTTTAATTAGAGAAGGATCAGGAGGGAGTTGCCCAGCATTCCCCCAGTGCCATGTGGATAATAGAAGAAAGCAAAACCCCTTACTCTGCTTGGAGCCACTGGCACCGCTAATTACCCTCCCAAAATTCAGCTCAGGCTCCTCTCGCTGCTCATTTAATCTCCATCGTTCTTGCTGCCGTCCGTTTCATCGCAGAAGCATGAGCAGGAGACACAGACACAATCAAGGAAGTTTGGAAGAGCTGCTGCTGGCATACAGTGGAGAGCCCAGCACTGCTTGAAGCAAGGGCTCAACAGCAAACAATCAGGGGAAGATGCAGAGCTGCTTAGAAGCACGGCGTGTGTCCATCAGGGAGCACAGCTCTCTCGTTAGGCTCTAATGCAGCTGGCCTCCAGAGGCTGCAGGCTTTGCTCTTCCCATGCTATGTGCTGCCTGCCAGCGGCAGGGCTGAGCTTTTGGCTGGATGCCAGTGCAGGAATAGAGATGCTGATTGTCACCTTCCTGCTGTCAACCCCCAGTGCCACCATGCGCCTGGAGCACGCAGCCTGGGTGCCACCGGCAGGGATGCATTGGCAAGGCTGGCACCTCCTGGGGAATCCCTCCCGTCACTGTAATAGCAGCCAACACAAACCAAAGGTGTGCAGGGAGCCACACAGCTTGTGAAATGCTGTACAGATACCCGGGCATCAAAACCCTAACTGTCCTGCTTAAGCCTCAGCCCAGAGCTAAACCCCAGCAGCTGCTGTCCACTGCTCCCCATCCCTCCCCTGCCACGTGTCAGGGCAGGAGAATCCAGAGGATTTAAAAACAAAAAGCCTGTAGATTGAGAAAAGGACAGTTTAATAAAGTAACACAGAGAGACAACAATAGTGATGAGAGTGCCAGTGAAATAATAAATAAAGAAAATGATAATAAACCCCTACCCAAGACGCAGCAGCTCTCCCTGCTCCAGTCACAAGCTAATGCTAATGCTAAAAAAAAAAAAAAAAAACAAATGCTGCTCCACCCCTCCCCTTACATAAAGAGCAGGACATCAGCATGGTATCAAATCCCCCATTGGCTGCTCCTGTTGTTTACCCCAGCTGTGGCCCTGTCCAGCTGCAGCCCCTTGTGAAAATTGACCCTCCTGGGGCTGAACCCAGGGCACTCATTCCAATGTTCCTTTCAGCAGTCAAAGTGAAAGGGCAGAGCCCTTGACCACAACTACAGGAGAGACCATGGGAGCTACCAAAAATGAGCCTCAGCTGGCTGGGCTCCTCTTGGCCCATCTGCTCCCCTTGCTTTGAGAGCGCAGCCTCCTGGGGGGTGCCAAAGGATGGCAGCAGCTGAGGGGGAGGGAGTTGGGCTCAGATTTGATTGAGTAGGTGATTTGTCTCAGAAGATTTGGGCTAGGGTGCTGAGGCTTATGGCAACAGATCACAGTGGCATAAAGGGCCGCCAGGCAGGTGTACAGCAGCTGGCCTGATGTGCACACACAGCTGGAATTACAGCTTTCATTGCCTGCTTCAGGACCTAACAGCACAAGCTAGTACAAGCCCAAGCATATATTACTTTTTTCTTAAAAAAGACAAACCTCAAAAAAAACATTCTCACATAGGAACTTATGTTACAAATTCGCCCCTGTTAGCAAAGGCTTTTGGAGCATCTCTACTGCAGCAGGGCTGGTTTAGGGACCATCGGAGAGCTGTGGGGGGCTGGGAGGCTGGGCTAAGATGAAGGACAAGCCATCCACACATAGACAGGGCTTGGACTGGTCTCTGCCCCACCTGCCTCCTCTCCAGGTCCAAAGCTTGCTCGTACCTCTGCTCCCCAGAGGCGAT
Source organism: Merops nubicus (assembly GCF_000691845.1). NCBI lineage: Eukaryota > Metazoa > Chordata > Aves > Coraciiformes > Meropidae > Merops > Merops nubicus. Next base: position 26,682 of record NW_008611669.1, on the reverse strand, counting down.
GCAGTTTTCAGAGTTTCATGGCGTTTGCTAGCAAGAGGCAGGGTGAGAAGCTGTGGCAGGGAGATGCCCAGGGTGGAGGCCATGCATAAGCAATTTCTGCTCCAGGGATCATGCCAGCATATGACCAGCAAGGATGACAGGCAACTCGCTTAAACCCCGGTTCTTACAGCAAAATCTCAACATGCTGCTGTTTACACATGGTTCTGCTGAAGACATGGACTCTGAAAATCCACAAGTGTGGATTTACCAGTGCTGCTGAAAGCTTTCCACCTTCCACAGCTGCAGAGTTAATCGTTGTGGCAGCAGGATCAAGTTATCCATGAGAATGGGTGAGAGGCTGCCTATCACCAGCATTTTAATTATTTGCTCTCAGATTTAATACCAGATTTCTAAAGCTAAGCTGTGTAGATGAAAGTGGTCAAGGAAACCTATTTGGAGCCATAAATGGACTTGACATGTTGAAATCAGTGATCTAAATTTTGTTTAGGGCAAAATATTTTCACTCTTTTTTCCTTTCTGATGTGAATGCAAATCAAAGCACTCCTCCAAAACAGCACAGGAGAAACAGACAGTCTGGGAGCAGAAGCTTGAATTTTTAGGACCAGAAAGATTACTTCCAGGCCCAGGAGCTTCTGCAGGGCTCCTCAAAGACACATCTAATGACCAGTCACCCAATGCTGTCTCCTCCACTCAAGATGACCTTGACCATCCAAAGATCATCCTTAATACGGAGATGATCCACTCAGCTCACCTGTGGGATCCTTTTAGTGACCAGACTTTTGTTAGCAAAGAGAGCAAGAAATACCTAGGAAAGCCCTCAGAACTGGGCACTTTAGTCTTGCTAAAGCATGGGGCTACTTTACCCTCATCTCTTTGATGGGGCTCAGAAAGGAGGGGATGAGACGTTGAATTACAGCTTTCAAAAGATGGATCTGAAAAGAGGGCTGTTCTGCTGCCCATGGCCACCTGAAGTCTCTGCAAGTCTGAAAGAGCAACCCTTCCTTTATCAACCATTGCACCTTCAGGCAGCATGGCAGGAATTTGTGGTCTAGTCACTTTTTTCCCCATATTGAGGGGGTAAAGATTGATCAAATATTTTCTATTTAAAACAGCAAGAGAAGCAAACAACCTGTTTTGTAAAGGCTGATTTTCTTGCACACAGCATCAGTTAGCTTTACAGTATTTTGTCATATATTCCTTAGCTACTCAATATTACTCCTGGAGCTTCTGAATGCATATATTTCCTGACAAAGAGAAGGATGAAACCACATGTTTTTTTATCTCAGTTATGCATTCACATACCACATACTCAAAGTTAACAAGTGAGTCTCTTGTGTAAAGCAGTTTTCTACTTCCTATGCATCCAAAATAACAGCTATGAAAATCCTTGTCTATTATATAGTAAGATAGTTTGCTGCCTTTATTTTTCTGACCACATGTGTATTGTAAAAGCAAAGGACAGAGTCTTTTATGTTATCATCCTGCTGTCTGGAAATCTCATTCTGCAATCTCTGCTTTTTCATTGCTATTTTCAGATGTTTAATGAAGCAACACAGGGATATGAGATATCCCTGTTATTTCTTTTGCCCAGTCTCTGTCATTTTATCAGAAGTATTGAATAAATGGAAATACAGTTACCAGCTCTGGTTTGCACTTGCTGAGCAAAACTCCCATTGGAGGCAATGAGAAACATGGGTAAGGGAGACAAAGCAGGTTTAAGCCTTCTTTTTTTCCACGTTGCCTGTGTGGAAGAACATGGAAGGAACGCATTCACTGTTCATAGGCCTTGACTGCTTTTTAGCTAAATATAATTATTAGGAAAGGGTCTTTTCTAAATGAACAGGTACGTTCATACTCCACCAAAGCTACTCCTTTACCCAGTTACCTTCCCCTTGGGGACCTCATGCTAGTACCAGCAAAAGTTCAAGACATAAATATGCCACACTCCTCTGCACACAGGTTGGGATTTGCCTAAAAAACCTGTGTAGAAAGCTGATTTCTCACCATCTCCAGCTCAGAGGTGCACCACTGACCTTTTCCTCCCATACAGCCATCTCAAAATGACAGGAACGAACAGGCTTCAACACTGAAGGTCAGTCACATCAACCTTGTCCATTTTCTACTTGCATACAAGTTCACATGCATCCTTCTGCTCACCAGGATCACGCTCAGCCCACTGGTCTGCTAGAGCATACATTAGAGGGAATTTTAATGACTTGAACTCATGCTGAACTTCCTCTTTTAGCTGCTGTTTTAGTGATTTGTTGACTCTCCACGGCTCATCCAGGACTTTTTTTTTCAGCCTTGACAGAGTAGATAGAGTAGACATAGATTTTATGTGCCAGCTCTTCTGTATTTTGGCACTCCACTCGTCACTTAGCAGGTCAGTGAAATACAAGTTCAAGCAACAGAGGATGCCTCCTGCGTATATCTGGCGTCTCAAAGAAGCCTAAAATAATCTCTCCCTCTCTTCCCCATTAGCAGTAACACTAAGCTGGAAGCAATGGCTGAGGATGCTTTAACAGCCACACAGAATCTTAATAAGATCTACTTACATTTATATTGTGCATTTCAGGCTGGCTGGCTCAGTTTCCTTAGCCACAGCCTCACAAAAGGAGCTGAATACACTGGTTTATTTTTGTGGGCATTTTAATTATTTTAGCATCGTCTCCAATTTTTGTATTGGCCATCTGCAAAGCGTGGCAGGACGTGTGTAATCTTCTGTGGCACATGTTGTACTTTCTCCGTTATTATCAGATGGGAAAGAAAACCAAAGTTAAGGGAGATTAAGGTCAGTGTGCTCTCAACATCCAATCGCTATATAATCCACTGCGTTATCGCTGGGGAAGATTATCAGCCTCAATAGGACCCATTCAGCTCTGAGGCGGCCCACTTCTCTTGCAGAATGGTATTTCTGTTCGACCTAAACAGAGAGAAATTATACAGAAATTTTGCAGCACAGCCCACTAAGGTGCAGCGGGGGATTGTCCGTGTGTGGGCTGCAGGAAAGGCGCCTGGCTGTACTGCACAGCTGTGCTCTGCACTGCCCGAGCCGAACGCGTGCTAAAGCAGCCACAGCAGCAGCTTGGAGACAGCCCCTCACAGAGCCTTCATCCCAGCAATGGGGAGCCAAGTGAATTGCTGGAACAGCGTGGGGATGAAGGCAGAGAGAACAGGCTGCGCTGACCAAGGGGTTTCCTGCTGGCCAGGAAGGCGTTGCTGGGCAGGATCTGGCCTCCCGAGGCAGAAATCACATGCTGTTTCTTGCAGAGGGCCCACAGGCATGATTTTGTTGATGTTAAATGGTCCAATGAATTATTTGGAGAGGGTGAAGCACAAAGTGCAGTGCACTTGGGACAAGAGTGACTTCATACCCTGTCTCCTTACTCCCAGCAGAGATGTGCAACGTTCCAAAAAATGCCCTGAAACCAAGATAATTAATGCATTATCTCCTAGTAGGAGGAGTAATGTATCTCTCTCTAGTAGGAATATAGCTCAACAGACATGCTTCATCAACTGAAGTTCAGTAAGGCTGGGCCACACACTGCCTCTGAGCATCACCACATTTAAGCAGTTAATAGTCCCTGAATGTCTTTGTGTGATGAGTGGAGAGCAAAGACAGGACTGAGCAGATGTTGGGCTCTGCCATATTTTTCATGGATTAAATGCACCCCAAAAGAGAGAGTGGGAGGACAGCAATATTTAGGCACCATTGTAAACCCACTGTGAAACATCCAAACAATCCATTGGAATAACCACGTTCCAGGAGTAAACAGAATACCCCAGATTTCAGGCCAGTTGTCCTCTGTTTGCAGTTAGTGTATGAAGGTGTTTTCAAATTACTTTAATTCGTTGTTCCTTATCCACTCCCAACAAGTTAATGAGTGTTGCTCCTCCAGAAGTCGTCTCTTAGCAACAAAAAGGTTCATCAGCTTGGAGGACTCCCTTGATCACCGGACGCGGGGAGTTCGTTCGGGACGTCAAAGGAAGGCAAGATGGAAGAGCAGAGCTGACCTCGGGCAGGCAGCATTCAGCTTCAGGAAACTCCCCATCAATTACCACATTGTGTGCAAGTGAATGGGGGACCTTCCGCTCTGCCTCGGGAGGGGACAGAGAAACAGGCATCGCCTCTTTCCCACAGGAAGATCCACCGTGGGCATGAGGAGCTGATGCCTCAGTGCAAGCCTCGGATGGGGAATCTGCTCCTTACCAACTCCTGCAGGCCCACGACGAGCAATGGCCGTAGAAAAATGCTCACAAGCGACTTTGCACATGAGTCAGGCATACCAAATCAGCACCTCCTTTGGTTCTTGGGGCTTTCCAATTACTTGCATGTTACCCGTGTTGTACCCGCTCCTTAGTAGTGCAAATTCCACAGCTGCTTTCCATGGATTTTCAATTATGTCTTGTTTTCAATGACTTGAGATGGAAGTCATCCTACTCTGTTCATTCCCTGTCTGAAAGTGCAC
>NW_008611669.1:16317-22182 GCF_000691845.1 Merops nubicus | reverse complement strand
GGAATGCAGATCCCAAAACTGATTGACGAGCAAATGATCAATCAAAGCCAATACTGCAGAAGGAATCAAAAATATTTATGAAAAAATATTTCATAAAATATTTCCACTGTGGGAAAACATGAGGCAAATAATCCAAACACACCAAAATGTTTCATTTTTTAAAAAGTCAAAATATTTCATTTCAACATCTTACGAATGAGGCTTGCAGCTTTTTCTCACCAAAACATTTTTGGTGTGTAATTCAGTTTTAAAAGGAAGTAAGCAAGGTTTTTTAAAACGGGTCAGCTCACATACAAAAGATGCCATGGCATCCTTTGATTCACAGATGATTGGGAAATTGCAACCATGGGATCCTCTTTGAGAAATGAGGATTACTGGGGAGAGATAGGATCCACCTCATGCACTGGGGCAAGAAGCCAATATCCTACTGAAGAGGGCATTCCACTAGGTTCACAGGAGCCAGATAACAAAAACCACAGGAAAGCACGAGGACTGAGAAAGGTGGAAAATAGGGCAAGGGGGAAACCCTGTAGAGGAGCTGCTCTGATGTGAGCTTCTAAGTTATATTAAAATCAATTAAAACTACAGATGACATTTTGTTACCTTGCTTTCCTGGGCAGTAAATGGCTGTAACTGTTATGAGGAAAGCAAAGGAGTATGATGGGAGGAGAGGTGGGCAGTGAAGCAACATAAACCAGAGGCTTTACCTAGTAGCAGAAAAGGTCTGAAGAGCTGCAAGTCGTGTTCTTACCACAGTCCCAGGAAAGCTTTGCTCTTGTTTCCTGCAAGATAAGAGTTCACCACTAATACCTTAAAACATGGCACACCTTTACTCAGAAAGCTGAAAAGAAGCAGCCAAGGCTGAGAGGCACTCAGACCTCACATGCAAAGAGTATCTGGGTGAGCACCAGCATAGACTCCAGGACAAGTTTCTCCTGAGACATTCCCTAATAGAGAGGAACTGACCCTCGACCCAAGTGAGCAGTATGTGTGCTCCAGTGTGGGAAACCTTCCTGGTGCCTAATCTACTTTCCAGCTAGGGTAAAGACTTCACTCTGAAATACTTTTAATTTTTTGCTTATAACTTTAGTATTGCTGTATCATACATAACTGTACTTTCATGCTTGGCTAGCAGCAGTAATAGATCTGCAAGATTTCTTGCACCTATCTCAGGAGGAAAAGTTTTATTAAATCATTAAATAAAATCATCATGTGATCTGCCTTTACAAAACAATAATTTTTAAAAGTTAGCTTTAGAACTGATAAATGAGTGAGAAAGTAGGTGTTGTGAACACTACACCAGAGCAGCTGAACTAAATTCATGCACTCTATTTCCTCCTTTCTAAGCAGCACCTAAGACAAAAAGAGAAAAAAAGAAAAGAAAAAAAAAGATCATTTTGAATTAAGCCTTTTCTCACCTCTCACAAGGCTCTAGAAACAGCACTAATCAATCCAAATGACACTTTAGTGTGGAGATCTATTATATTCCTCAACGATCATATGGCTTTGCATGTTATAATTTGGTTCTGAATTATGGCCTACATCAATTATAATTGAACACTGCTTCCCACTCTACAATCAGACTGTGATGAGAACAGAAAGGCAGTGGACATTAGAGGATTACTATCAGAACCACCTAATTTAATTAAGGAGGAGATTTATTAAAATTGTAACATTAACAGGTGTTTTATGAGACTAATAATTAATAAGGTTTCTGTAGAACATTTGTAAGAGAAATAGACAATATGCAGTGCCAGCAGAACTCCCTGTAATGGGATAACAATAAAGCATTAAGAACTGTAGATCAGGTATTATGATAATAATCTGATACTGTAAATTATAGTTTGAAGAGGATTAAATGCCATTACTGAAAATTAGTATTTATTTAAGCTCCAGCAGACCTTTGCACACTATCTGGAGGAGAGGTGAGCTGCAGACAGGCTCTGCAGCACGGACACTTCCTGTCCTCCTGAATTCCACCCTGAGGAGTTGAGAACCTTTCTGTCTGCCAACACAGCAATAAGGCTGACAAGGTCCACCTAGGAAATAGCAACGGTGCTGCAAGGAGGTATTTCTTGATGGTGAAGTCCAGCAACTCGTTTTCAACCTTATTGAAGTTACCTTCAAGCAACTGAAAGCCAGCAGCTCCATGCTGCTCCCCAGGTTGTAGGCTCAGAGATGTCCCCATGGGACAGGGTTCCATGACGTCTCCTGGGGCTCCAGCCCAACATGCAGGGTAGTGAAGGATGGGAACGGCTGTGGCTGCTCTCTCCCTTCCCATAGCAAATCCTGCAGGCATGGCAAGAGGTGAATCTCAGGAGCATGAGGAGAGAAAGGGGAAAGCAGGAATCAAGGGAGAGAAGTGTGCTTTCAAGTCAAGGAACAGTCCCCCAGATAGCTAAAGGAAGGAGCAGAGGAAAAAAATAGCCTCAGAGTCTTTTCTGGAAATGAAGATGCTGAGGGACTTTGCCAGAGTTACTTTGCAATTTACAGCTTGTGTTAACCCCTGGCACTTTGTTAGCTCTAGGCTTAAAAAGTTTTATCCCAGCCCTGGTTGTAGCAGCCCCCCAGGTAAGAGAAGGGAGGTGGGTGCAGAGCATACAGCCCTGTCTCTGAGCCAGCTCCAGTCCATGACACAGTGATGGAAGAGGATATTAGCAGCGGGAAATTTTTTTGAGGCCAGTACTTTAATGAGCTCCTAAATAATGGCTTTATCTTAGAGGCACACTTGATATTCATTCAGTATCACACCCGAACAATATCACTGCCTGACTTCAGTCAACAGAGAACCAGACCAGAGGATCCAGCCCCCTGCTTTGGGCAGCAATGATGGGACAGGGCACTCATCCCCCAGGAGGAGGGACATCCCTGGCGGGACAGAGGGTGGCATGGGCTGTGCTTCCCTCCAGCTGCTGCTCCTGGCTGAGCCTGCAGTGCTGCTAGCTCCCACCCACCCTGCACGGAGGCAAAGAGGAAGCCTCTGCAGCTCAAGAGGTTGTTCATGCCACTCAGCCGAGGTCTGAGCCAGCTTTATTTTCTCTCTTAATTAGTATCTGATATCAACAACAAGAACAGAGTTTGCAGAGCAAATGAAGTGGCCATTTAGTCTCAAAGTGAGTGTTAATTCCCCTCTTGGGTGTAGAGATGTTGGGTTTGTATCATACCTCAGCTTCTTGTCTTCTTTCAGGGGTGGGTTTTATGTGCTTTTTAATCATGCTGAGCCAAGGGATAAGTCCTTCAGCTTTGCTACTAGGACCAGCCCCTACAGAGGCTCCACCACAGTCCTCTTCCACAAATTACCATGGAACAGTTTGGGGTTACTTCAGACATGCCCATTAATCACAAGTTTAGTTTTTGTGAATCATTACAGTTAGCACATCTCAGCTGAGACAGTTTTGATCAAAATTCCCTTGGGTTTTGTTTCCAACTGCTGGGCAACAAGCATTATGGAGATTTATACCTACCCAAACATGACATATTGTCTCTATCAGACCTTGGGCAACTTCTGCAGGAGACTGTTTCTATTAACACTTCCCCAGTCCAGAAACAGACTTCAGGCCACACCTCTTTTATGGTTCTGGGACACTTAGGAGAGCAGATCAACCCATCTTGACATAGAAACCAGTTACTATCCAGCACCTTCTGGGCCTCCCATATACTACTTCCATGTTTTCCAAGTTTTATTTAGTTTTTAGTATTCTCCTTTATTTGTGCATACCCACAGGGAGCAGAAAACCCATGCCAGAGTGCTGTGAACATCCTGTTTCTCCAACCAAATGCCTCATGGGCAGCAGACACTGAGAACCCTCTCTCATCAGCACAGTGTTGCAGACTCTGGAGGTTCACAGCATGTAATAAAATCTCCATTCCATTTTCCACAGGCAGGCGAGGACTCCTGGGCATTTACTGGGGCTCCTGTGCCCAGCTCCCACTTCACTGACTGGCTCTGTGAATCCAAGCCTCATAAGGTCCTTTGAGATTCCCACCTGTGAGTGGCACACACTTTGTGACTATTAATAAGCAAAAATCCTTTCATCTCACAGGAATGTTTTTTTCATTTGTTTTATATTGTGGGTCATAGGAAGAATAGTCTGGGGTTTGCATTTGAGCAGAACATCAGTTCCATACCCTACACAACTAACCTGTTCCCATATGCAACCCAAATACTTATACTTGCTTCTAAAGGCTGCAGGCTCACCCAGCAGTGCCAACAGCAGGCACCCTGTTGGCTTTGCAGGCATAGTACAGGGCTTGAAGAATTGCAGGTGATATATTTCAAGGGGGAAAAGGTGTACAGTTTATTCCCTCCCTGCAAGGGAAATCCTCTGGGCCAGTTTGAGCAAAATTGTTGCAACAGCAAAGCCTGCTTTCTCCCCTGGTGCTGCTATTTAAATCACTTCTATGGGTGCTGCTGTCAGTCACTGAGTTTTAATATTACCGCAGCAGCATTACAGGAGAATGAGTACTGAATCAATAAAAAATTAAGGAAATATCGTTTTTATTACATGGTGATATTTGGAATTGATCCCTTAGGCTTTCCAGTCGCCTCAGTTTTGTTTTATACACCCATGGATGGAGTGTCGTGCAAAGTAGTTTGAATGCAGGAACCAATCAGTCATAATCTAATTTTAAATGGACCACAAGCAAACTGAGAAAATAAAGACAAGCAGGGGCATCATGTTGACAGATGTGCCTATGGTATATTGTATCTCTGCTCTGCCTAACTAGGAAAAATACTCTCTTAAATTGTTTTATCTATGTATAATGCCACTAACAAGAACAATAGGGGGGAAACTTGGTTTCTGCAGGGACATGAAAAATAAATTTGTAGAAAAAAATCTTGAAAAGAGAAAACAGTATCATCTCTTATTGGCCTCACTTGTAAAATGCTAAACTAACAGCTAATAAGCATATGAAAAGCATTGAATAAGTAGCATGGATATTTTACTTGTTCAATCTAACAAGGATTTCTCTCTGAGGCCAAAACCCAATTGTTCCTCTGACGACTCAGGCAAGGGGGCTATGATTTGCCTGGAGGAATTGTGGGTGCAGAGAGAGATTGTGCTAATCAGCAGGTAGTTACATGAGGCACGGTGGGCAGCTCCCCGCCACTTCACCTCACGCTGCAGTCCTCATTAATTTCAACTGCTTTCCCCTGCTATTTGCAATTACTATTTTTTCTTTAATTTCTACCACAATGAACTCTTACAGTTGACCAATCCCTCCTCTGCTTATCCAGCTTGCATTGCTCCATGAAGCATGTCCTTAAATCACAACCTTCTCACTTTTCCCAATGAGACAGCAGCACTGACCTGTCAGCTGTGCTCCCCACAGCCCAAACCTGACTCCTCCGTGTAGCACCATCCTCAGTCTCAGCTTAATACTTCTGGGTACTTGAAGCTTCAGCTTCTGCTTGTTGCTCCAGGTGGGATGATGGTATCTATGAGGGGTCCATCTTCTAGCTGCCAACCCATGAGGGTGACTTGCCCACACATCATAAATTAGCTCAAGTGCCTTCGTGCGTCATTAGACCTGACCCTTCCCACATCAGCAGCTTTCTTTGGTCCTTTACTGAATTTGCACCTTTTACCTCTTTATTGAGTTGTCTTGACTCAAACTGCTGTATTTGCTTCCTAAACACAAAGAAAACAGAATTAGAGCTTGTCTATAAATTTAAGACACAGTTAGTATAGGATGGTACCACAGTACGTTAAGAGCCATCACTCTGAGACCCCTCCAGACCTAATGCAATACACCTACCATGCCATGTGGAAGAAGTTATGTTACTACAAGGGCTCAACTTCAAGAAACGCTTTAGAAATTGATATTTTTCTAACACAAAAAAAAAAAGAAAAAACAGAAGTT
>NW_008611669.1:5877-16268 GCF_000691845.1 Merops nubicus | reverse complement strand
TTCAGCAGTCAATATCCCTAGATGAAAAAACAGATAAAGTGAACGAATCACCAATCTAAATATTCATCATGGCTTCACTACTAGTAAGCATGAGCATGTTTCACTTTCCTCTGTAGATATTAGGTTGACCATTAATGCTGTTAGTTGGCACTCTGAAAACCAACAAGCCCAAACAGAAACTGAAAAATCTTTCTAGGCAAATAAAATGCGAGTAATATCCAGAAGACAAGAAAAACAAAACAAAACAAAACAAACCACCCTACCACCATGAAAGAAGGTTTCTTCAGTTAAAAAGAAAAAAACAAAACAAAAAAACACACAAACAATTAAAATGTGAGCTGTAAAAATAATTTTTAAAATCAATCACAAATTGAAAAAGTATGGCTATGAGCTTGAAGAGCATACAGCAGCAACAAGGAAGAACAGACAATTTGAAAAAGGAATCTAAAGTTATCAATGGAAATTCTATGACTTATAGAATAATAATACTATGAAAATTTTGTGTAATAGCATGACATTAAATCCTAGCAAGGTTGCGGCTTTTGTAATAGATAAGGATGGAAAACTTGTCAAACATCATGCAGAAAATGCAGAAATAAACAGGAAACATTTCTGTTCTGTATTTAAAACACTGGAAAATTTGTTCATCCTTTACAGCAGCACAGCAACGCTTTCTATTCCAACAGTAACAGATTTTAAACAGCCACTAAATGTAAACATTTAAATGTGGGATTGAATAATTTGCTCACCAGACTATTAAAACCGTTAACAAAGACCCTTCCATTCTTTTCAAATCATCTGTATTCAATAAGGAATTCTCAAAGGAACCTCAAAAAATTCAGGAACACCCCAATGCTGTAAAGGTTTCACAGGGTGACCACAGCACGTACCCCCCTACACCCAGAAGGTGGGTTCTTATCCCTACCCCTCCCCAGGTCAGTGGAGAAAGCCACTGCTGTATTATTTTCTGGCTTTGAAAACTCTTTGTTGGCATTTTTCTGATTTCCCTGTTCTCCAGCCCACCTTGGAGGATGCTATTAGTTAAACAGATACTACTTGAGAATTTGTGAATACATCTTGATTGGATTTGATTATCACATATAAACCTCAGAGTACTTGGGCTGGCCCGGAATATAAGTACAATTATCAGTAGTAACAAACATTAAGCAAAGCTGCACTGACTCACTGTAAAATGCTCTTCAAGCCCCAGCCAAACAAGTGCTTTTGCTTTGCTTTCCTGCCCACCATTTGTGCCGTGGACTCTCTTTGGAGGAAAAGCTGCACCACCTTCACCGAGTCCAAGTTTGACTTTTTTACACATTTGCCCTCTTGCTTAAGTTATGCCAGCCCATCTGCAGGCATAGCTAATCCTCTCGTTAGCTAGCAACTGGTAGCTCAGCTCTGCTCCACTGTGCTTAGCATTATACAGATCAGCCAAGTATTGATGCAGCATCACTGAGGAGAATCTAGATTGTTTTTTTTTTTTCCCCATGCTTCCTTCTTTTGAAACTTAAAATACATGCTGGAAATAATTTCAAGGGCTGCTGAGTATTGCCACTGGGGGAATGCAAGGGGCTTTCAACATTAAGACTAAAAGACAGTTGGAAATTTGCAAGTGGTTGCCTTTGAAATTAGATTTTGAGGCTAAATTCAAAGAAGTCTGTGTAGCTTGTCCTGCTCCCTGCAAATACATGTGGTGCCTCTGACAGGGACTAACAAAAGCTCTTCTCTCTTGCTGGGTCTAGCCCACCATGTCTCACCCAGAGCCTTGGCCCAGCTGAAAGCACCCAGCCAACAGGCTGCATGGAAGGTTGGCATCAGCGCTGAGCTTGCCTCAGCTCCAGCTGGGGGAGGCAAAGGCAGCACTAGGGAGTCACAGCAGTGCCAGCAAAGCCTCTCTGAGAGGGAGAGGCAGTTCAGCTCATGTTTGCTCAAAGTGCAAACCAATGTCTAGACATCTTCAAAGCCAGCTCACCAGCAGAGCAGGTGTGGGGAGAGCTTACCTACAGCATCTCTATCCCACCAGGTCCTGGATCACCAGAGACAACCACAAGCCACTAGATGCCAGTGCACATCTTGTGGTGTTATTTACCACCTCTGATTCGGTAACACAGAGATCCCCAACAGGAGCCAAACGTGCCTCTGCTACACCCTTTTCACAGTAAACTCTCCACAAAGTATTGGCACCCAAACCAACCACAGTAGACCAGGAGTACTATAAAACAAATGGTACAGCAGGAAAAAAACAATGAGGAACTTGCTAAGTGCATGGAAGTCTTCTGTGGCAGAAACAGAAACTAAAGCCAGGTATCCTCAGCCTCAGCTCCAAGCTCAAACATTCCTCACAATCCATTCACCTGACTCCCCCCTGTGCTCCCCAGTTCTCTGAGGCATGACAGTGCAACGCCTTCTGTTCAGTAAAGGAAAGAGGTGTTGTATCAGAAGAGGAGCTGTTGGGAACAGCCTTTGTACAGAATGTTGTGTTTCACTCGGTACTAGTTTTCACTCATGTAGTATATTTTTAAATGACACATTTCTACATTTCATCTTCCTGTAACCTAAAGGTAGCTTAGTGACATCTGCTTCCATGTCATCTCCACTTTCACACGAGCAAAGACGACATGCCAAGTCATCCTCATAAAGAGGTCACGTAATTTTGGTTTGTAAAGCCAAATCTCCTGCTATTCCCATAATTACCAATCATTTTTACATAAATAGCAAAATTAAGCCCCATTATTCTAATTTACCACAAAATTAAAGGAATTAATTAAACATGGGAAAAATGCTGATGTCTGCCAAATTGTTACTTCCAACAGATAAAAACAAATTCAGGAATGATATGCAGACAGGAGAAGAAAATCAGCTTTCCATCCAGCAAGTCTGGGAGCTACTGCAAGCAAGACTGTAAATAACAATCAATGCACCAGCCTTCTCTGTCTGAACACTGGGACAAGAAAGACACATTCTTTGTTATGGAGGAAAAAACAACTCAAACAGTCCCCTTGTTTTTGTTTTTGCAAAACAAAAAATACCCTGGGGACTGGTAACAACAGGCTTCAACAAGAATAGTTCTTTCAAACTTTGATTTGTCAAAGGACTGCTGCTCTGTAATTATCATGAATAGTTTTAGCTAAACATCTCAAAGGAACAAAAGAGGGTACAAACAGTTGGAGACAAATTGTGACCACAGGAAATCTTTGCAGGTGGCTGAATAATAGGGGGGAGAGACACTTTCCAAAATGCAGGAGCCAGGGATGGAAAAATAGGGGGAAACTGGACCAAGTGTTGAAGAGCTTTGAAGCTCCAGAGCCTTCTCCTGTCCTAATGAAGAGGGATCAACAGGCTGGTTCTGAAGTTAGAGTCACAAGACAAATGCATTACTTCAAGCAGTGTTTGAAAGACACTTGCAATTACAGCTGCTCTGGAACAATGAAATATATACTGTTCCTTAAATAAACTGAAAAAATGATAACCTCTTTTAACTGTCGTGGTGTAGTAGAGAGATCTTCATATCTTCCTTAATGAGATTTTTATTGCCTGTGTAAATTTGTCTTGAACTGAATTTTTGTCTTGGGAACTCTGAATTATGTTATACCAAGTTGTTTCTGGTAAGCATGCAGGCTTGCACACATTTTTTGCTGTGAAAATGGCTCCTTCTGGCAAACTGAAAGCAATTGAAGCTCAATTTAATTAGCTGCCTTCTGTAAATATGCCATTATTCTTCTAGCTCAGTGCTGGAGTTATATTTACAAAGGGAACAGATAGCAATAATTATTTTGGGCTGTGGTTAGTCAGTATTAGTTAATGCCTGAGTGTAATTGAGAGGAAATTAAGACAAGTGTACTCTTTGGGGGGGAAACAAAAGAATATATCAGTCTACAGCACTGTAGACTCTGCACCTGTATGCTCTTTCTTGGGCTGGAATACATAGAAATTTTTAGTTAAAAAAGCAAACGTTTACCCTGTGCTCGGGAACCAGAGAGAGTTAAAATAAGCACCTTGCATTTTTGTTCATTAACAATTTGGTGGATTTTTAAAATAGCTCTTACCAACCATCTTCTCTGAGTTTCTACCAGCTTTTCACGTTACACTCCCATGAACTAACATCCGTTGACCATATTACTTCTCACCAAAGAAAGGACCAACCAGCTAAGCAGCTGAGAAAGCTGCATCAGAGGATCCACAGCCTGAGGAGTACGAGCTGCCTGGAAAGGCTTCACAGGCAGTGTCTGGGAGCCCTTGCATGGGTCAGGACAGCAAGAACCTGCTCCAATGACATTTTCATACTTCTCTGAAATGAGCTAATACTCTTGTGAGCCCAGTGCCCATCTGAAGTGCAAACATGAGTCTTCAAACTAGGCAACTGCCCCATAGCCCTTTTCATGGGTCTGGATACATTATTTAAATTAACTCTCAGAACAGATTTGTTTAATTGCATCACTATGTAGATGTTTCTATTTAGAATTAAAGAGGCTTTAATTCAATTTACCTTAATCCACTTTCAAAGTAAATTATAGCAACGAAGACTTCACTAAATCTGAATGATTGTTTGCACTAAGGTTAAACACAGTTTAACTAATTCTCTTTAAATGTATGTATCTACTTAATTTTCATTACTTTCCCTTTATGACACCACAATGTGTTTCCATTTCTTTAGGCTTGCAAGTGTCAAATTAAGTATAATACTAACAAATAATGATTCAGATATTGCATTCCTTTATGTTGCAAAAGTTCTCGAATAAATTTATGGGAATCTTTTTTGCACAAGGGTTAACAAGCTGGGCCCACTGTTTCCATGCTGGAAGTAGTTCTCAATGCACGTTGTAGGGTAAGGATGGTTTTGAGGTTAGCTCATTGCACTAAGACAATAAGAAGACAATAGAAGACAGTTTTTTGAGATTCACATTTCCAATAAAAGCTCCCTCTGCCACACGCACAAGCCCAGAGGGTACGTGAAAGCTGAGGAAGGTGCCCAGGCCATCAGCATCAACCTTGCTGGGATGTCACACCAACAGCTGCTGCACTAAATGGCTTCTGGCTCCAGGGCTCCCTCACTCACAAAGTCCCTCCCTGGTTCTCAGTCTCCTCTAAGACCAGGTCAGAAACCACTTCTGTTCACGTGGTCACTGCCCATCCAGTTCACTGGCTCAGGATCCCTCATTGTGGTTGTGCACAACACAGAGAAGGGCGGGAGCCTGGGCTGTGGTACACACCCAGTGTCACCCCACAGGAGCACAGGGCTTGCACAGGGAGGTCATGGCAGCTGGCCTCCAGCAAAGGCAGGGTGCACCAGGGATCATGGAACCCTTCTCCCGAATGCACGCATATCCACTGCCTTCCTCTAAACCTGCCTTGAAATCATGGGTTTCTCACTGTGCTTAATGGTTGGCTCATCACTCTAAGCAAATGCAGGAAGCTACCTAATCTGCGGGTGGCACATTAATGGGGTTTGAGTAGCAAGACACTGACAAGCCAGAAAGTACCCAAGCTGCATTGGTGCTAACTCGTGTGCTGTTTCTGCTGTACAGCGCTCCATAGCAAACCAAAGGACCCCCAGGGTACCTATTCAACAAGGAACAAATTCTCACTTCAGCCATTATGTAAATGAAATGCTAAAAACGTTCTTTTGTTCCTCTGAGGTATTAGTACTACTAATGCAAAGTGCACAAACTTCATAATCAAGTAAAATTGCATCTTGTGGTACTTGCAAAGTGCCAGAAGTTCACTGACTATGTCTCTGGGAGACCAGCAATGCTTACAGAGCTTTAGACATCCTTTGCCAAAGTTCAGACAAAAAGTTTTAGTAATTTAAATGTCTGTTGTAAGGTGGGATGGGAAATGGCATGCATCTGGCATGTGGCTACTTAGAAATGAAGAGTTAGTACAATAACAATAAAAAAAGATCTAGTGTGTCTGAGCACACATGGTTTCTCCTTTGTGTAACTTATGATTTCAGAGCGCCCTGCCAAAGCTGAGCTGAACTATGAATACCAACTATTTTAGTCTTCAAGAGTTATAGTGCAGGAAATTCACATCTCTGTATTCTTTCCCCTAGCTGTCACTCAGGCTGCTCCTTGTGAAAGACCTGAATCCAAAAGGCAGCTTTGGACATTAATTTGACAGCAGATGGATCAGATAGATTGGACCCCCATTCTAGCAGTACAAAGCTGGAATGCATTGCCACGGTGCAGGCTGAATTGCTCTAAGAGCCTGATTTACAGCATGACGGCCCCCCATTTGCCCTGGCTGGTGGCACCACATCCTCACAGGCTGGGGAGGACCTGTTCCGGGGTACTGCAGGCCCACAGGATTTCACAAACATGCTCGTGCTGATGGGCACGACAGCCATGCTCTGCAGTGAGCCACACACAGCACAAGAGTCACGGAAAATCAGGAGAAGTCTCACCACCATCTAAGCACCAAACTCCAACCCAACAGCAGACTACAGAAAACTGCCTCTGGACAAAGTCTTATCTGCTCTTGTGGACAAAGTGGATAAAACATCTAAGACAGATCCTCAGGGAAACAACCGATACTCAGATTGGATCTTCTCTCCCAGAAAATACATCCATCACACCCAGCATTCCACTAATTTTTCTTCCCTGCACCCAACTTTAACCAGAACACTTTAAGATTTAGAGTGCTACAGCTGTACTCAGCAAGACACAAAAGCAGAACTGAGCAACTGTCATGAACACTGACCCAGGTGTCCACTATGTCAAAATGTTGCAGTCCATGCGCCACATTTGGAAATTTGGCTTTAACCTCCAAAAAATCCTACTAAGACCAGATGTAAGATGTTCTAGCACTGACAAAGGTGATGCAGAGATGGAGCACAGAGCACAGGAGGAGGAAGGCAAATCCTATCCACTCCAGGTGTGTGGCATGTGTTCAGACTCAGGTGAGACTCCAAAGAGGAGCAGGTGGTAAAGACTGCAGTGCTGGGTCCAAATGAGACACCTGAAGATTACAGATACAGATCATTGCTCCCTGGGAAGGAGATTGGCTCTGGGGGTGCAAATAAGACTAAGGGGCTGGGGAAGGAGAAGGACATGAGGTAAGGTTCCCAGAGGAGGAGGTTAGGATACAGTATGGAGTGACTTTCAAAGTCAGGACATAGACCTAATGGAAAGATGAAAAAGGGTTCAGAGCAGATGGTGGGTTGAACCAGAAGGAGCAGAGGCACGAGTTCAACCCAGCTGCCAAGAGCTATGAAGCAGCAGACAGGCACAGAGCCTGGGAGTTGCTTGTTACTCTTCCCAGCTCGGCAGTAGCTCTTCTGGAGCAATGCAATCACAATAAATGCTTCTCTCCATACCTCAGAATAATTCCAACTAGAACATTAAATGGTTTTAACACAGGAATAAGTAGCAATGGACTGAGAGGTCTCCCTGGGCAGTGAGTCCAAGCTCCTGTAGGACTCACCCCCATAAACCCTTTCACACCCTGAGGATGCTCTTTTAAAAAGCCAGCTCTGTTTTTTTTTTTTCCTGACTGCTTCTAGGGAGCCATTGTCCCAGAACTGCCCTGTATAGACACAAGGAAGTTTCCAGCTATCCTACAGTAATTCATTACAAATCTAGCCCACTGTTTTTTTTTTTGTTTTTTTTTTGTTTTTTTTTTTTGTTTTGTTTTTTTTTGTTTTTTGTTTTTTTTGGGGTTTTTTTTGTTTTTTGTTTGTTTGTTTGTTTTTTTTGTTGTTTTTTCTGCTAGCATTATCTTCAGCTGGAACAGCTCTTCCCCTGATGTGCTCACAGGAAGCAAACTAATCCCTTCATGGCTTTTGTTTCTCTTGGTTAAGGAGGTCAAGGTGAAGTTTAAAACTGTTTGTTAGCTGAGACTTTGTAGAAGTTCCCATTAGTTTTGAAGTACAGCTAAAATGATGTGATAGTGGCCATTGTTTCTTCCTACTACAGGCACAAAATTAAAAATATAGACACTACCTGGGTGAAATACATACAGATGGTTAACACAGCAACCCAAAGCTTGGTTTTGCTGCTTACCTTGTGCAGCCAGGTAGGATGGTTGAACAGAAGTCAGATTTATCCCTCCTGAAATGGAGGGAAGCCTGCCAAACAGACATGCCTCACTAATGTAAAAGACCCATATTCAGAGAAAGCTATTTACATTCCACTTAGGTCTGCTTTGCAATTAAAAACTTCTAATGCTTTTGAAATGCAGCGTTATCACTGAACACCAAGTGTCTTGGAGACAGATAAATGGACAGCAGGATGCTGTAGAGGAAGGTCACAGCAGTGCAGTTTCAGCAGGCAAAATTAGAAGATGTCCAAAGGACATACACAAGAGCAGGGAAGTTTGGGAAGTAAGTAGAGATGTACAGGCACCAGTGAAGCACAATGTCCAGAGGCAGCTGGAAGGTGATGCTATTGCCCCATCAATGAAGTCAAGAGAGAGTCAAGAAAAATCTACCAAGGGCTAAATTCCCTTTAGCTTGCAGGGACCAATTGCTGACTTCTTTCATTCCCAATTTACCAGGGTGAAATTCCTGTTCCAGATGAGCAGCAGGCAGCTAAGGGCAGGCACAGCCATGAGCACGGAGCGTGGAGCAGGGCTGTGCTTTGCACAGCAGCAGAGCTGTCTCAGCTCCACCACTGTAACATAGATGAAAATGTGCCATTAAACATGTTACTCTACTCAGCACTGCAATATATAAAAATGTTTTTCCGAGATGCAATTCACTACAAAAAGAGTTGAGTACATTTCTCTGTGACAGCAAGGAAAAAAAACCCAATGAGTAGTCAGGTTTAAAGGAGGAGAAAGCATGTGCCCTGCTTTCTGACCCTGTTTTTTGTTTATTGTTTGGATCCTACACCATGTTTTTCTTGTTTTCTCCTTCAATTATTTATTAAGGGAAAAAAAAAAAGATGGAGAAGGGTTCTCTGTTCTTGTTTGTGCCACCGCTCATGGCTGCTGCTGTGGAATATTGTTAACAGCAGCTACTAGTGTTTTACTAAAAATAATAAAGTATATCGTTATCATAAAATAGCAATGTGATCAAAAGGATTATTCTGTTATGCCCTTGTCACAGTTTTAACTGTAAATTAGAGCTCAGATAAAAACAATCTACTGTAGAACATACAAAGTTTGGAAAAGCTGGTATATATTTCTATATAAACTGTTCAGTTAATCTTATATACACATTACAGAACACCCCCTCTCCTCGAAACTGGGAATACCACATTTATTTTTTTTATACTGAACCTTTTGTTCTGTATTTTATAGACGCACAGGGGGCCGATCGGCTGAACTCTATTGACTTTCATAGTGCTGCTCTGGATCCGGCCCCGCTCCCAAGGCAGCCGGGAGCCTCCCCCCTCTGCCAGCAGCCTCTTGAACAGGATCACTGCTCCATCTGCTGGGCTCCCGCACAAGGGACAAGGGAAGGGGGAGGCTGGAGTAATATTCAGCGTGAGTGATAAACTCGAGGCATATTAACGCCTGGCACTAGGGCATTAAATCTGCCAGGTCAGCCAAAGGCAAAGGCAGGGAGTGCACGTTGTGTGCCTTCCTAAAGCACGCCCTGTGCTCGGGCCAGCGTTGGGATGCCAGCCACGGCTTCGCACACAGCAGGGGCTGCACACAGGAACACCCCTGCCACACAGCCCTCACTCACATCTCCTCCTCCATGCAAGCACACCCACCTCTGCTGAGGCTCCCGAGGTACCAGAACGCATTATGGTGTCCCTCACTCGCCGAAAATCACAACCCCTTGGCAACAACCCACTTCCCAACCGTCCCCTTTGGTTAAAGCATTGGTGCTTGTTTGCAGATAAATCTCTCTCTTGTTTTCAGCCCACAGCACCGATAACTCGCAGCTATTACCAGTGACTCTCCTCCACTGGTGGCTCTTCTCCAGCTCTACTTTCCAGTAGGTTGCATAGCCAAAGCAGACCTGGGGCACAGCCAGACACATCTTTGAGCACTTGGTCTTTCCAAAGCAGCCCAGTAGTATCTCCCTGCCCTCTACACATTCATACCCCTTTAAAGACGAGTGTTAGATGAATAAAATGGTGTCTTTCTCCAGCAATGTAACATAACTTTTCATTTAAACAATCTGTTTAAAATCCCTTACTAAAAAAAGAAAAAGTCCTCATCTTGATTCAAATATTCAAGGCATATTCAATGATTGAAGGAAAAAAAAAAGTAAAAAGAACATTTAACTTCTCTTTTTGTTATCCTTTCTTCTATGCTCACATTTCCAAAAGCTTAGTTAGTACAAAATATAGGAACTGACTTCCTGGCTTTGTTTTTACTTTTTAACGTATCACCACTTATAGTCAAATTCACTTCAGAGTCCTTTTTCATTAACATAAAGTGGTAACATCTGGATTGCAAATGCTGCAGGGCAATGTTCATTTATGTAAAAAATG
>NW_008611669.1:0-5846 GCF_000691845.1 Merops nubicus | reverse complement strand
AAGGAAAAAAAAAAATAAAATAAAATAAAATTCATTTGTAGAGTTGTTTTTATTAACAGCTAGAAGAGGTTGAGAAGAATAACTAAACAGAGGGACAACATGACCTGTTGACTTATCTGTAATACTCACAGGTTGTTTTTTAACCCAGAAGTTTGGGATATGAATATTGCCAGACCAATTTTTGGGAAGAAGCTCTTGTGGCAGGAAGCATTTGCAGGATCCTCTGCTCTCTCCTTCAGCCAGCTCAGGCTGCAGGCAAGCAGTGTGAGCACTGCCCATCACACAGCCACAGAAATGGAGTATCTGGGCGCTCACTGATCCACAGGAGAAGAATAACAGGTGGCAAGTGAAGGATGCTCAGAGATGATGAAGTGAACTGGTTCTATGTATCCAGGATGCATAGTGAAGCAGCAGTCTTAATACTTATCCCCTAGCATTAAGCATTATATTGATGGAGTGACTTTTTGGTCAGAAGCCATCTGCTGTTTCTGTGGGTAAGAGTCTAAAAGAATTTGCAAAGCTGGCGATCAAAACGGGAAAAGTTTCATTTGGCTGTGGGTGTTTTCATGAGGCACCAGACCGGCAGCAACGCAGAGATGCAAAATAAATCAATTGCTGAAAGAAATCAGAGTGCAGGAGGCATCTTGCTGCTGAGGCCTCAGGGTGACGGGGAGTGACATTTGCTTGCGTTAGCTGCTCTTGGAGGTGCAGAAGGTAAAGGACTGGTCTTTCTGGCAAAACTGGGATACCTCCTGGTGTTTCCAGCTCTGCAATGGGCAGGGGTTGGGCTTTCTGAGTTTATGGATTTCAGATCTGGTAAGGAGAGAAGGGGGAAAGAAGAGACAGCAAGTCAGGGACAGCTTGGAGAGAAAGCAAAGATGAAGCAGGGCAGGAAAGAAGGGCAGCAGGGCAGGCAGCAGACTGGGGTTATGAGGCTCTGCCAGTGATTGCAGCAAGAGGACTAAGATGTCAACAGAACAGTGGCTGCCAACCCCTTTTGGCATCTGTAGAATGAGGTTGTGGGGGCCAAGGCACACCAAGGACCCTTGAGCGTGGTTGCACTCTGCAGTGGCATGGCATCAGATGCAATTTTGGCAAAGGAGGCCAAGATCTTGTGCACATCCTCTGGGGCTGGACTGCAACAACAGCCCTTGTGTCTTCAGTATAGGTCAGACAGGGGAGAGTATGGAAAGAGTGACATGCTCTCCTCTGAACAGGTTCAAAATTAACATACATGACTCCACCAACTACCTCCATGTGCTCTAATCTGTTGGTCTCTTAGTTTCCAGCTCCCTGTTCTCCTGACTATGCTGCAGTAAATGGCACATCATAGGCATCCAAAGTGTGTCACACAGCCTGTTTTAAATGCCACAAGAGGTGCTCAGCCATGGAAGGGCACACTCGGGATGAAGGCATACCCCAGAATGATCACCCTATACAGGCAGCAAGGACTCTCATTCTTCTCCATGGTCTCGTCCCCACCCATGCAGCCTCCTCAAGCAGAGTGAACAGCACCACTTAAAGGTGAAATAGTCTCACAGAGATGGTGGTATGTAGCCCTGGAGCTGACAGTGTAAGATAAGAGCTCAAGTCACAGGTAGGAAGATGGGCAGCCGTTCAAATTTCCAAGAAGGTCAATGTGGGGGCGGAGGGGGAGTGAAAGACAGGACAGCCGGGTAGGAGCAGCCAGGACTGCTTCTCTGCTGTCACTCCCCTGGCACAAAGCAGCCAAATCCCTTCAGTTGTCAAACGTGCACTATGCTATTGTTAATGATGCTATTACTTACCATATGTTTAGCAGTATGGCTGGATTTATTCAGCTTATTCAAATGCAGGATTGAACATTTCGGTGTAGCATGCAGCCTGAGGCTCAGGGGGGTTTGAACTGTGGGAGAAAGCAAAAGCTATTGCAGAGGAGAAAAAAAATGTTAGTTACTTAACAAGGTCAATAGCATAAATTCTTATTTTCTTTACTTCAGAGAGCACAGAAGCCGGTGTTTACACCCTGCTTCTGTTAATTACTTTCAAAGTAGGCTGTAAAAGCATTTACTCTCCTAACTAAAATTGTGCTTTATGCTACTAAAAAGAGCTTCTAACCATTTCACCCAGGAATGACTACACTCTGTAGACAGATGAACTGATTCTTTTATATCATCACAGATGGGGTCAAACTATAATATCACAAGACCTGGAACATTGCTTCAGCCACTTGAAAAAGTAAAGGTTATTTGTAAAGTTTAGATTCAGGTTCAGCTTTCAAATTTGCCCAAAGATTTGGATTATCCAGTAAGAAGAGCTTGTTAAGAGCTCACTTGCCTTAGTTCCTCTCTTAATCACAGGTGCTCAAAACCTGTAGCTCCCATCAATTTCATATAAACCTATCCCCTACATGTTCAAAGAGCAGAGCCTGGTAATTACTGAAAAAAGCACAATGTTCTAGAAAGCTTGTAAATAAAGTCTTAACAAAAAATCATATTTGTCAGAAAAAGAATAAACCCAAGAATTTTCTTGTTTCCCATTGCCTTGCTGCTGGGAAGTAGAGGTTAACACCATATATCTAACCCATACGATATCCCCATTGTACTCTTATCCAGTACAACCAGTTTTATTCCCAAGATGTTTCTACTACCAGGACTTGTTCTGGCAATCAGGTACTCCCAGCTTGGAATATCCTACAGACGTGGCTGTTTTTACAGAAGAATGCAGCACGTTGCCCTCTCTCAACCCTGCCAGTGTTGTATTCTGTGCCTCTTCTTCAATGTATCCAAGCACAGCTCTAAATCCATCACCAGTCCAAATTCTTATTTTTATTCTGGCAGGCCCGCTGACAATAGCTGACAGAAAGGAAACATCTTCCAAAATTATCTTAAAAATACCATGTTATTGGGAGTCCTTAATAAAACCAGCAAAACACAGAGCTCGTATAAAATGCAAATGACACCAGCTGATTTGCAATTTGGCTGGATCATGTGGTGAAAAGCAAACAGAAAAATCACAGAATGATAACTGTAAGTGTATTGTTTTCCAAAGCAGCAAGAAACTTCTCAAGACCTCTGCAGCTATTTATCAAACATCCTTCCAGAAATTAACTCATCTCAGAATAGAATGTACTAGTTCAATGCCCATGAACTATGGCTTTAATTACCATAGTTGGTATGGCACTAATTAGTGGGGCATGAAAATCAGTTCTGATGACTCAAAAAACAATCTGTGATTGTGGAAGTGACAGTGCTTGGAGTAAAAAGGAATACACTTTGCATTCAGAACAGGACAAACTCTTCTCTTGACCATAACCACGCTTACAGGACACCAGTCTTTCAGACCAAACAAGAAGTAGCTCCAAACCCAGCAACTACACAGAGCTACCACCAGGCAAAACACCAGTCCTGAAGAAGAGAAAATGCTCATTGAAATCAATGGTGCAACGTCAGCTCCTTGCCTGGCTTTCATGAAGCTACCAGAGCTCTGTCTTCACACCTAAGACTGTCCCAAATAGCACCTCCCTGGCCATGTCTGATGTGGCACACTTGGAACATGCTATTGTTGTACACAAACAAGGAAGATATGGCACTTGATCCCTCTAATCCTCTGTTTACTTCTGCTAATAGGGTGTGGTAGATCCACAATTGCCTACCAGTGTGTTGATAGTAAAGGGAACGAAATATTCAGTTCATGCAGAGTCCCAATCCAAACCAATTCCAGTTACAGGTTTGGGAATCTTATGTCCCAATACACACTAGATTACAGGGGAGAGTATTTCATACCTCATTTCAGTGGATCTTCAAAACAGAAAGTCCATCAACTTCTTCAAGACTAAAAGGTACTTTGGCAGAGAAGAGTAGCCATCAAGCAAATTTGCAACAAAAGGTGTGAAAGTTCCTTCTGTGAACAACATCACATGGTCTCCATAGATAGCACTGTAATTTACCCAGAGCATCACTAGCCTGGCTGAGAGGCTCCTATTTCACAAGAGCACACTGCACAGACAACCCTGAGAAGCACATAATCAATGGATAATACAAGGATGGTTCTTGCGGTGCCAGAGCTTGGTTAAAAGAGAATATACATCTTCTTCAGATGGTTGCAAGACCAAGGTGCTTTGTAGCACATACAAAACACCCAGTAAGCAACTGGATAACCTTACCACTATGAGCCAATACAGTCCAATAATTTGCAAACAGCTCATCAGTAGCTGCCTTCATGACTTCTACCTCTGCACACAGTGCTGTAGATGTGGGGCCACCAGCACGATGCAAAATAATGGAGAAGGAAATCCTCAAGCCATTTGTAATTCTCTTTGTAGAAGCAAAATATCTTCAAGGGGACCATGAAGGGAGTTGGCAGCTAGTTTCAGTGGCCCAGTGCTGCTGACACACTGCTCCTCAGCCAGGCAGGTCCAGGCTCTGACCCCACCCCTTCCCCACACTGCTCCAAGCACAGCCCCGTTGCCATCACAGCTGGGGTGTAAAAGATTAATGGCATCAAGAAATTTCAGGCATAACAGTGTCAGAGTAAGCAGAGAAATAGAAAACTACTGAGTAGATAGAACAGGGAGAGAACAGCACTACATGTAAAAAGACATTTTAATAAGACAAAATATTTCCTTTGGGTCAAGATCTAGGGTCTGGCTTAGGGAGGTAAAAGGCACAAGGAAAGAACAGTAAAAGATGCAAAAGCATCTGGGACTGGGGAAAAAAAAAAAAAAAAAGAAAGGAGAGGAAAAAAAAAGAAACATTTCAGACCTTAAAGTAAGATCTTAATAGTAGCAGGCTGTTCTTTAGCAAAAACACTGCTTTGATCTGTCACAGCTCTGCCTATGGGTATGCCATCCCAAGCATTTCAAAGAAATCTCTTATCATTGTGTACCTGCCTCAGAGAAATCATACCACTGAAGGAACAAAAAGGTTGATTGTTATTTTAATTGAATTTGTTTTCAATTTATTTTCTAGCTGTCTGGGGGAAACCTTTTACACGTGCATTGTTTGATTTGTTTTTAACTGTTTCTATTATCCTAATAATGAAGTTTTTAAGGCATTTTAAGAAGCCTGTTTGTTGAAAAAGTTACTCACATTGATCAGATCAATACCTACGAAAGCACCCGAAAGTGGGAAATAAATATGGATTAGAAAAAGCCAGCATTATTTTACAGACCTTGGGTTTTGTTGTGACCTCAGATGCTCAGCATGAATTGCTGACTTGATCTCTGCCAACATATACATCCATGAGCTAATGTGCCATGGGATTATTTTTCCAGGATCTTTTAATGCAGAGTGCCTGCATGTGGTCTCTTTTTCAAAGGTGCTGAACACTTCCAGCTCATGCTGCTCTCTGTGCCAAGCTCTAGGACAAACCAGGACAGAAGGACTCCTTGAATGAGATTAAAGTAAAGCCAGGATTTGTGCAACAATAGGTTAATTAGTTTTCTAGGTAGTTAGCTAATAGTTCTTTTCAATTCTATAACAAACCAGGGGTGTATGAGCTGTGGAGCTGCAGGCAAGGGCATGCTGCACACACAGAAAGGGCTATTGGGCAGCTTTGCTCTTCTTCTGCAGAATCCCACCGACTCCAGTGGGCTTTGGGATGAGGCCCTGGACTGCGACAGCTCTTCTGCCCACGCAAGCCCCTTATGCTGCCCTGGAAGCATGAAAGATCCTATAATCCCCTGCTGGGGCCAGAGGCACCCTCCGCCGCTGCCCTTTACGCTCAGAGCTGCAGAGCCACGCTCTGCCCTGCAAATTTGCAGTTTTTGCAAAGCTGCTTCTGCGAGCCCAGGCGGTGCAATGGTGCGGAGGCCACGGCAGCGGGGGGCGGGGGGAGCAGCGGGCTGCTCCGTGCCGTGGCACCGC
>NW_008611668.1:0-4808 GCF_000691845.1 Merops nubicus | reverse complement strand
AAAGGATTCTATGATTCTATGAAGGTATTTTTCTGGCACTGCCACTGTGGCAGCAGGGTGGAGGCTAATGTTCCTCCCCTGTGCGTGAGCAATGCAAGTTCCAGCATCAGAGTGAAGAGCAGGATCTGAAACAAGTAAAACAACGTCACTCAGACTGCAAGAGTGAGCAGAATTAGAGGGCTTCCTTCTGCCTGTGAAGTTTTTATGTAGACATTGGAGGCTGGTGTGGGATGCACCTGCATGAGACAGGTGAAAGGGGAACTTGCTGCTTCCTAGAAGTCCCGTGGCTGAGGGAGTTCTGTGAGATAGCTTTACTGCAGGAAGTTTCAGGATGTGTAAGGGAAATGTGTGGTGCTGGGCCAGCTCCCACCTGATGCAAAAGAACCTCTGTGTGAGAATATCCTAGGGATGTGAGGAATCTCAGCACTGCCTGTGTACAGCTGTCAATCCACTCCTGCTGCTCCTGCAGAACTGCTGAAGTAAACACAGCCTATGTTGGTTTATTCACTGCTGAGAGACAGAACAAAAATGGTCATAGGTTGTGGTGCACCATAATTTTCAAGGAATATATATTCCATACCACTCTGAAAGCAAAAATACTGCATTTAAAAGAGACTCACAATAGTATATTTTATTGACTTTGAGAGACAATTCAGGAAAAGAGGTATACCAAGCTGAGACGAATAGCTGCATTCTACATACTCAAATTTATACTAGTTTACATTTTAAATAACTCCATCTGTTGGAGTTAAAAATAGTACTTAAACATGCCTTACTTTACTGGATAGTGCCCCCTAGGGATTAAAAGATTTTAAACTTTAGATTGGCAAAGGATAGGAAGCCCTATTAATAGTAGAAAAAGTATTTCTTACATTAAATTGTGTGTATTTTGGGATTTACTAGGCAAACAAAGTGCTGCTGAGATTTCCATACCATTTTATAGGGCAAAAGAGTTGTAACTTTCACAGTTCCCTTTGGAGCTGCCCATACTCTTCTCTCTCTTCCATAGTCAGGCAGTGACTGGGGATGTTGCAAATTGTGATTTTCTCCTCTACTAGCCAGGTCTTGCTTGTATGATCAGTGGAAAGGTTATCTGTATCTACTCCTGCAAGGCCAGGTAGGAGATTGCTGTTTTCCTGGGTTTGAGTCTGCAAGACTCATACTTAAAATAGCACCTTGAAAAGTTTGTTTTGTGAGGCCAAAATCAGAGAGGGAACCCTGGCCTACTTCTACTTAATCAAGGCTACTAAAGGAGTGCACAGTGCAAGGGAGGAATGAGATCCTTGAATGACTCTATGAGCAGATATGTTTCATTCCTCCTGAAAATTCCCCCAGGCTCCTTCCCTTGAACATTACTACAACTGGCTCCTTTTCGCTTCTTTTGATTTAGCCTACAAATGGGCAAAAGAAACCTAGAAAAACCTGTCCATCCCTGTACCATGCTTATTTTTTCAAAAGGAGTTTTGGGCTAAAAGCCTGAATTGTAGTCATTTCTTTCCTAAAAAAAAAAAAAGCACCCAACAATCTAAACTCCAGGGGAAGCAATATTTTAGGAGAAGTGTTTTTTTTTTCACACACTTTTCTGGTTCTCTCAAAAGGGATTTGATCTCTCTCAAGTGGGACCTGGTCTGCCCCAGCAAGAGGCGTACTTGCCTCGCTGAGACCAGCGATCACCTCTGTGATCTGCTCGCTTGGCAAGATCTACTGTACCCCAGACAGGGTGCAAATTAGACATGCACATCCCTAGAGGGAGGTAGTGGTGCTATCACGATATTTTTGAAGGAAAAATGTCAACATTTTTGACTGCATGACTATGCTTGAACTATAATAAAGGGCAAGTGTCTCTCCCCTTCCCTCAGTACCCTCCACACATAGAAGCAATTGAGATTTGATTATTAAGAATAAGGGAGTGGAAAGACTGATTTTATTTGCATGAAGTTTCTTTTTAAAATCATTCATAATGAAAAATGCAAAAAGGCCAGCTGACAAAAATTGCTTTGTCTGTCCCTTGTAAATGGAAGAAAAAATATTTTGGAACTACAGGCCACAAACAGCAAAATGATGCTAGAAAATATCCCAGAGATTGCTGTGGGTACCCCTCAGGTAAACAAGCCCCGTGGTACAGTCACAGCATGGTGGATAAAGCAAACTCTTACAACTGCCCTCTAGGTGCCGTGACGCAGACGAGATGAGAGGCTGGGTTCCGAAGCGTCCACGCTTGCAGCTGAATGGGCTTTGACACGACTGCTGAAGAAAAGCTACAGTGGGGAACAGCAAATTCATCGTGGCGCCCATCTTGTTGCGTCAGGCTTTTGAAGGAGCAGCCTGCCCAGGAGATACTGGTAACAAACCCTGTACCGAGCCTGGGAAAGGGAGGCACAGTCACATCAGGGCCACGTCAAACGTTCCTGCGCTGTCACTCAGGGTGGATTTTGGAAAAGTCACAGAGACTGCACAGGTAAACTAGTAGGACAGTGCTTTTACCTTTAGAGGTTCTGTTGCCTACCAAAACAGCATGGTTTCTACATATATATATGTGTGTACATAAATGCACACGTAAATAAAACGCCAGCATAAATAATTACACTAGGAAATATATACACATTAGGAGGACTTGCTATTATAACTTTATTGGCAGATATTCTCTAATATAGGTACAGCCCTGATGGTCAGGGTCAGCAGCTATTTCTTACAAAAGAAGATACAGCAAATACTTGAAATAAGGTACCTATTAGTAAGTATTGCAAGAATCTTTCACATATACTGCAGAATTACAGAACGGTAGGGGCTGGAAGGGACCTCTGTAGACCATCTCATCCAAACCCCCTGCCCAAGCAGGTTCACCTGGGCAGGCTGCATGGGAATATGTCGGGCAAGTTTTCATGGAATCATTAAGGTTGGAAAAGACCTCCAAGATCAGGTCCAACCATCACACAACACTACCATGACCAGTAAACCATGTCCCCAAGTGCCACACCTACATGATTTTGGAAAACCTCCAGGGATGTCCACCACTTCCCTGGGCAGCCTGTTCCAATACCTCACTACTCTCAGTAAAGAAATTCTTCCTAGTATCTAATACAGACCTTCCCTGGTGCAACTTGAGGTCATTTCCTCTTGTCCTATCACTAGTAACCTGGGAGAACAGACCAACACCAGCCTCACTACAGCCTCCTTCCAGGTAGTTGTAGAGAGTGATAAGGTCTCTCCCCTCAGCCTTCTCCAGACTAAACAACCCCAGTTCCCTCAGCCACTCCTCATAAGACATGTTCCCCAGACCTTTCACCAGCTTTGTTGTCCTCTGGACCTGCTCCAGCACCTCACTGTCCTTATACTTCTGGTGCCCAAAACTGAACTGAGTACTCAAGCTGTGGCTTCACCAGCGCTGAGTACAGGGGCACAACCACCTCCCTCCTCCTGCTGGCCACACTATTTTTGATAGAAGCCAGGATGCCATTGGCCTTCTTGGCCACCTGGGCACTACTACTGGCTCATGTTCACTCAGCTGTCCACCAAAACCCCCAGGTCCTTTTCCCCCAGCCACTTTCCAGCCACTCCTCCCCAAGCCTGGAGTGTTCCCTGGGGTTGTTGTGACCCAAGTGCAGGACCCAGCACTTGGCCTTGTTAAACCTCCTACCACTGACCTCAGCCCATTGCTCCAGCCTGTCCAGATCCCTCTGCAGAGCCTTCCTACCCTCCAGCAGATCAACACCCCCACCCAATTTGGTGTTGTGTATGAACTTTACTGAGGGTGCATTCGATCCCCTCATCCAGGTTATTGATAAAGACTTTAAACAAGACCAGCCACAAAGCAGCCCTGAGGGACACCGCTCCTGACCGGTCCCCAATGGGATTTAACTCCCTTCCCCACAACTCTCTGGGCTCGGCCATCCAGCCAGTTTTCAGCCCAGCCAAGAGTCCACCTGTCCAGGCCATGAGCCAACAGCTTCTCCAGCAGAATGCTGTGGGAAACGGTGTCAAAGGCCTGACTGAAGCCCAGGCAGACAACGTCCACAGCCTTTCCCTCACCCACTAGATGGGTCACCTGGTCATAGAAGGACATCAGGACCTGCCTTTTCTGAACCCATGCTGGCTGGGGCTGATCCCCTGGCCGTCCTTCATGTGACGTATGAGGACACTTGGGATGAACCACTCCCTAATTTTCCCCAGTACCGAGGTCAGGCTGACAGGCCTGTAGTTCCATGGATTCTCCTTCCAGCCTTTCTTAGGCAGAGATGGGTGTCACATTGGCAAGCCTCCAGTTGACCAGGACCTCCCCTGTCAACCAGGACTGCTGGTAAATGATGGAGAGCAGTTTAGCAAGTTCTTCCACCAGCTCCCTCAGCAGTCTCAGGTGGATCCCATCTGACCCAATAAACTTGTGAGTGTCCCAGTGGCCTAGCAGGTCCTTAACTGCTTCCTCCTGGATTACAGGGGTTTATTCTGCTCCCCATTCCTGTCTTCCAGTTCAGGGGGCAGAATACCATGAGGATGACTGATTTAGGTCCAGGTGGGACTTCCTGTGTTCTAGTTTGTGCCCGTTACCCCTCGTCCTATCACTGGACACCACTGAAAAGAGACTGGCTTGTTGTGGTTTAGACCCACCTGGGAGTTGGGCAACACTTGGCCTCTCGCTCACTCTCCCACACCCGAACGGGAGGGAGAAAAGGGGAAAAAAATACAAAACCCCATGGGCTGAGAAGGAGAATTTAATACAGCGCAGAAGGAACACTCAACAACAGCAGTAACAACAGATATAGATAATAAAGAGCAGAAGGAAAGAGGTGACGGCAAGGGCTCCAGGCAGC
>NW_008611667.1:0-33255 GCF_000691845.1 Merops nubicus | reverse complement strand
CTTAGACTTGAGCTCTGACAATTCTTTCTGCTTCAACTTTACAACCCTGTGGAGCTATGGCTTTACACATTTAATGTGTGTTTTCTTATGCTATACAAGCCTACATTTTTGTTTGTTTTTCACAGTGGAACAATAATCAACAGACGGTGGCCTTAGACTTGAGCTCTGACAATTCTTTCTGCTTCAACTTTACAACCCTGTGGAGCTATGGCTTTACACATTTATTTCATTCTTATCAAAGCATAATTATTCAGATATTGGTCTGAGATCTAACAGTAATAATGCATTCTGGCATTTATGATGCTGTGGTTTTGCCTCATTTCTTCTTTTCCTTTCTATTTAATATTAAAACGGTGGTAAACTGATCCATTGTCCTGGGAACAACATGCAAACACATACAGTATGTGTACACGTCTAATTAGAAATATATAGTGCAAGAATGTATGCACCCAAGGTTTCAAAATGAAACTGTGAGGTGAAAAAGCTAGTGGGTGCAGGGAAAAGATGGATGCAATACAGGGTGACACAATTATTTCCTATTTTTCACTCCAGTGTAGAGAAAAAACAATGTAGTGGTTTTGTTTATAGGCAGGTGTGACATCTTTTAAAGAGGTACAATGCTTCTGTCATCTACTGCTTTGCAGAAAGATTAGGAAGCCAGTTTACCTTCCAGAAGCTTGCAAACCCAGGGGCAGATGTTATGTAGTTTCACACAAAATACTGTTAAGTTAGGGGAAAAAAGAAATATCAACATAATGACCACCAATATAGCAATAAGGTCAAAAGAGTAAATTAGACAGTGAGAGATGAACTTAGAATTATAGTTTGGATTGGAAGGGACCTTTAAATGTCATATAGTCCAACCCCTCTCCAATGAGCAGGAACATCTTCAAGTACTCAGAGCTCAGTCCAACTTGACTATGCCTGTTTCCAGGTATGGGGCTTCTACCCCCTCTTTGGGCAACTTGTGCCAGCGTTTCACCACCCTCATTGTACAAAAAAAAAATTCTTTGTAACTAGTCTAAATTTATCCTCTGTAACAGTTGGTCAGAAGAGGAATAGTATAACTTGGCAAAAATAATTCACCACCCTCATTGTACAAAAAAAAATTATTTGTAACTAGTCTAAATTTACCCTCTGTAAGAGTTGGTCAGAAGAGGAATAGTGTCTCAGCCTTGTCATCAGAGACTTGGACAATCAGGTACGCCGAAACTTAGGCTAACATCTTGACAAGAGCCTGCAGCGGCCTGCCCAAGAGGCAGTTGCTGATCCCTGGAATGGAACGTGGTTGCTGTGGATAAAAAAGGTGCAGACACCTGGGATGGAGCCTGAACTGCCTGGCATGAGGTGCCCAGTGCTGTGCTGTGAAGTGCACTGTGACTGTGCCATGAAGTGCCCAGTGCTGCACTGTGTACTGGACTGTGCCTGCTCAGGTAAATGGCCCAGCTATCGTTAAGGAAGGTTGATATTTCAGCACTGAGGAAGAAATCGCAGACTTGGGTGAATTTTGCTCATTATAATAGCATTGCAAGATGAAAATACACCTCCTGGTCAAAAGCTCCCTGCCTCTAAGGCAGACCATGTCTCAGACACTCCTCCTTGGGTATGTGTAGTAGCCTCACTCGAGATGGCGAAGATTGGAGGAGGAAGGTGGAGACTGGCAGGAGTCCATGAGACAGAGGAGGAGCAAGGTGCATCAGCCAGCATAAGAGATGGTTTCTCAGCAATCAAACTTGGGAAGCTTTCCCCACCGAGGATCACAATGATAGGAAGGGCCAACGGGACACCGCATGGAGCTGGGACCATGGGGACGCCTTGGACCTGTGGTGGGAGCTATTACTCTCTTTCCCCTCGTTACCTTTCCTGTCATACTTTTACCTATTGTACGCTGCTTCACAGGCAAACAATAAAGTTTCACTGATTGAAACAAAACTCCCCTTTTGGATTTTCTTTTGCACTTCAGGATCGCAGCAAATGAACCCTCACACGTCCGCCAATTGGAGTGGACTGTGACACCCTCTTTTTGTTTAAAACCATTACCCCTTGTCCTATCACAACAGGCCCTGCTATAAAGCTTGACCCCACTTTTCTTATAGGTTTATAATATTTAAAGGCTGCCTTTAAGTATTAAAAAGGTCACAGTAAGGTCTCCCTTGAGCCTTCTCCAGGCTGAACAACCCAACTTTCCCAGTCTTTCTTCATAGGAGAGGTGTTCCATTCCTCTGACAATTTTTATGGCCTTCCTTTGGACCAATAGGTCCATATGTTTTCTGTGCTGAGGAGAGAACTGGATACCGTACTCCAGGTGAGGTCTCACCAGAGTCAAGAGGCAAGATCACCTCCCTTCACCTGCTAGCCACACTTCTCTTGATGCAGCCCAGGATCTGGTTGGCTTTCTGGGCTGCGAGTGCACGTTACTGGCTCATGCCCAGCTTTTCATCCACCAGCACCCCCAAGTGTTTCTCCACAAGGCTGCTCTCAATCCCTTCATCCCCCAGCCTGTATGGATACTGGGGAGTGCCTCAAATAGAGGTGCAGGACCTTGCACTTGGCCTTGTTGAACCTCATGAGGATCACACAGGCCCACTTCTCAAGGTTGTCCAGGTCCTTCTCAGTGACATCCTGTCCCTCTGGTGTGTCAACAGCACCACTCAGCTTTCTGCTGTCCTTTGCTGTAAAAGACAGTTGGGAAAATGAGTAACTAAGATGACACTAGCTCCTAAATTTCTTCTGTAACATCATTACATTGATAAAACCATTGTTTCAAAAATGTAAAGGTAGATCCCTGCATAATAAGCTTTCTCAATTTGCATGCAGATTAAATTGACCTATTTGCCCTCCAGAAAACTGAGTGTAATCCTCTGTGCAAAAAATCTGGCAACTGTATCAAATGTGAGGGAGTGATGGTTGCATGCTGTGGTATTGTGGGGCTTTGGAAGCTCTTCAGAACCCGATGGACCTTCAAACTACTGCAGTGCCTTTCACCAAAAGGTATATGAGTTTCTAATCAAGACATGTTTGCAAGAAAAGAAAGAATGCAGATAGGTAATCTGGTGATAAATGTATGGCACACGTCCCCATTACACATGCACCTGGAGTTCCAAAATGGCCAGCAGCTAAAGTTTTTGTGAAAAAGAGTAATTGCCTTAGAGCTATCAACACATTTGCTTTATATCTTCTTAATTGCAGTAACTTGCAACTGCCATGTATTTATGGTTAAGTTTGTCACTCCCTCTTTAACACTGTGAGTTGTCAGCTACACAGAAACTGTTGAAACTTAATCTCCAAGCAATCTGTATTTGGGAGAAGGAAAATAGGTTAGAGGGAATTAAAAATTAATTTTGTGAAAACAAAAATAAAAAGACAGTTGTTTTAAAAAATGTCTGAATAGGGGGATTGGCTAGAAATGGTAGCCTGGATACTATTTTAAGAAAATTCTACTGTATTTTTATTTCTGTCTGGAGCAAACTTGGAAAGGATTAGAAATATCACAGGAATTGGACCTCTACCAGCCAGGAATTTATTAAGAACAACACTTTATTGTGCTCACATAACTTTCCTTCGGTCTTCTAAATTATAGTTAGAGACAGATTGATTTAAAATGCTTTCTTTAGAAGCTAATGGTAGGAAGGTTATTTTATTTTGCCAAAAAGTTGTGTGTCTGGGAAGAAGAGGGAATCTTGCAAAGTACGGAGACTGGTGTATTGTATAGAAGGACCACCCTTCAGTGAATGAAAAAGCAAAAGTTTGAAGCCTTTTAGGTCTTTCAGCAGAAGTTAGGCAGTGTATGGAGCTGTCAGCACTGTCAGTACAATTTATTCACACTGTTCAAGTGCTTATGAAAGCTACTGAGCAGCCCGATCTATAAGTGATTGAACAGACAATACTCTGGAGCTTTGAGTACACATAAAAAGCCACTATTTCAGGCTCCATGCATCACAACTAGTGCTTTCTAGGAACACTGCCAGTCTAAATAAAACACAATCTTGCTGTAATTTTATACAACACTTGAAAAGAAGACTACGACTACGCTGTGCCCTTCATAAATGTTTCTCTACCACATTTTTCCATAACCAAGTGATAATTTGACTTGAAAAAATGCATGCCAGATTTAATTATGCTTTCATATTCTTCTTTCCATTAACTATTATACTTTCCTTTGTTAGCTGATTATGCTGCAAAATTTCACTTTATAATGCCAGGATTTCCTGATGCCTCATTTACTCAACTGACTTGAAAAAATAACATCTCCCAGCCTATGTGTTTTATCCATTATGCATTCAGGGAGGGTATGTGCTATCCAAGACACATTTCATTTATCAAGTCTGACCATTACTTCAGTGTAAGGCTGAAAGTGCAAATGCTCTTCAGGGCTAAAACTAAGACACCAGTGCCCATCCTTATATCTCCGTTGGGTGCTTACAGCACTCTGACTTGAGGTGAGGCTGGAAGAAGCTCTGGAAGCCAGATCTTTAGCACTTGTTCACCTATACTGGGAAAACAACTCTCTCTAATACATGTAACTTACTCTTTCTGGAACACCTTTCTGGACAGCGGAGCCCTAGCAGAGTTTTTAGCAGCCCAATCACAGGACAGTAACTTGGTCAATGCTATGTAATAGTCTGACAGTTATATGAATTTGATCTATTTTGGAAGCTATCTATTGGAACGCAGCCAATTCAATTATTCAGTTGGTAATGCAAAGACTTCAGTTGTATCACAGAATCACAAAATGGCTTAGGCTGGAAGGGACCCTAGAGATCATCTAATCCACCCCCCCTGCCATGGGCAGGGACGCCTCTCAGTTAGACGAGGTTGCTCCAGGCCTCAATTTACTTAGATGTATTTCTGTTAAATGTAATAGAAGATTTCTTGAGTAGAAGCTTCATGACATTCTCAAGATTTTGTTAACTTACATTTAATGGCAAAGACAGAATTTTGTTACTACCATTTAAACATGCATTTTCACTACTGAAGAATAGTGTATCTGAATAATAGACTCTTTAGAAAAATATGTTCATTCTTGTATCTTGGACATTCCAAATTGCCAGGCTTTAACCTGTCATATATATTCTGATGTCAAATACAGGTCTTCAGAATAAATAGTTTAATCTGTGAAATCATTTATAATCACATATTGACAAAATTAATACATTTCTTAATTTTTCTTTCACTTGCAGTCTCTAGTGTTAAAAAATGATGGCCCTGGCTTAAAAACTATGAACTGAAAACAAATTAATTGTAGCCTCTTTTTATTTAACTTTTGAGCATTTAAAAGTCATATTTTCAATCATTTTTTCCTGAAATCTCAGGTGTGGATGATTCCTTTTATTTTAACAGAAGAAAGATGAGAAGAGATAACCATAATAATGTGACTCTGGGAGGAGAAAACAACAATTCTCATGAGGCTAGATATAATCATGAAAATTCGCACTGTGGATTTTCCAAAAAGCCTGCATTTTATTATGATGCTGAAATAAAATTATTTAACTGTAAGAGGAATATAGTTTTCTCTGTAAACCAGATTAAGCTGAAATTGGCTTCCATTAAAGTAAGCAATGAACATCAAGACTTACTGACATGAGAGTTAATATTTTGCTGAGGTAAAGCCAAAGTCTACATTTATTTTGAAGGGCACTAAATCTTCAGTTTTCCACAACATTAAGTCAGTAAATGTCACATATTAATTTCCTTTATTTATCTTATTACCACACATGCTAACTAAGAAGAAAATACACCGCATAATGGAATCAGGTACTAAAGGACTTCATAAACATTGAGCAACAGTGAAGTAAATAGATGGTCTTTGAATCAACTAAACAAAAATCTGATTCCGTTCTACAAATTTGCACATAAGAGAGTCAGATTTTCTCCACTGGTGCTTCCTGAGCTTGATTGCTGTTATCTATCAGAGAAAATGTATTTCTTTATGCTAACTGCTGCACAGTGCTGGTGACAGGGTATTTCTCAGGTCGCCAGGAACTGAGCGTGCATGCTGCAGTGATCAGCAGCACTGTGTGTATGCTACCAGGAAGGCAATACAGCCTGTGGCAGGCTCCTAGTCTAGTTACAGCAGAGCCTGGCAGCATATCAAGTAGAATCTACACTGTAATTTTTAGGTTAAAATGGATATTTAAAAATGCTCCAAAACACGTCCACTGTTTTCATTGCTTGTAAGAAGAGTCTGGAATAGCTGGATCGTTTCAGAAGCCACTGTTTCTGCAATTAGATATATGAAGTCAGCTAAGATGAATCCTCTGGGTCTTCCCGTTCTCAGTCTTTGTTATGGTTTCATTCTGCAGGTCTCCTTCTGAGAAGTTGAACTAAGTTTCCCATTTGGTAAATGGGCTAATATCAGCCTGGTATGGCTAGGCTAGCACACCAGCTAGTCCTCTGTGTTGTCTAGTGTTCTCCTGTTAAAATAAAATTCCTCATGCATTCATTTATTATTTAAGATTGACTGAAAAAAATCAGTAGGAAAGAAAATCTATTGAATGCCTTCTGACTACAGCCTAATAATGGGTAAAAAAAAAAAAAATTGATAAAAAATAAGAAACATTAATATCAAAATTTCTCTCCTTTTAAAAAAGAAACTAATTATTAACTGTTGGCTTTTTATTGACCTTTTCATTCCTGCAGCATTAAAATAATGGAGTAATAGGAGCTAATGTGATATAAAATTATTTAGACTGTATTTTTAAAGGACTTTTTTTTTTCATAAAACACTATAAGAAAAAGGAAAGGAATGGGAAATATTACATGGCACAATCTTAACTTTTTAAATGGCCTTCAATTTTCAGTGCAATGAAATTCCTAAAAATCAAAGGACTTTATGGTTATTTCACTTAGTTTATTTACACAGTATCATAAATGTCCATTATTTCACTCATTTTCTTAGCTATAACTTGTGCTACTTAAATACTACCTCACAGCTAGGACCAAAATCTACTTCTCTGCTCCCTTTCCCTCTCCTCTCTAATGATATTGAAAAATATAGGTCATCCATAATATAACTCAACAGAAAATATGAAGAATATAGATAATGAATCTGGTAGCAAGTCTTAGACCCTGAACTCTGAAGACAAGTGTGTAGAAGTAAGCAGACACATAAGCAACTCTGACTGATAGGCTTTACTGATGGGCAGATCCTGAGGTGATGGAAATTGTACCCTTGATGTTGATAGTGACTCCATCTTTGTTATGAGAGTATGGAGGTTTATCCAAGTGTTAATGGAGGATTAACATATTCTTAAGTTTCACTCCCCTTGCAAAAATTGTGCATGATGTAAGGGGCTATACTCTGAACTGAAAGCAATCTATGAGCACCTTTTGAAGCAGAATAATTAATGCATGGGAGACCTGGATTACAAGCTTTACTCAAACTACTAATGCTCAAGTAAGCTGACTGATGATGTCCTTTCCTCTCTGAGTCTTGTTACATCTATCTAAACATAAAGCAGTTCTGAGAGGAACCCTTTTCTGTTCCTGGGAAAAGATGTATATTTTGTTCCGCAACCATGGGCTTTATGTTTTATGGTTGATACCTGTGCAATCTCTCATGTGTGTGTTTCCTTCTTTGTCAAGTAAGTTTCTTCACTACAGCACAAAAGATTTTGAAACCTGGGGGAATGTGGGAGAATACCATGCATCTCCCATCTTGCAAAATTTCTTTTGGAGAGGTCTAGAAAAAGGATAAGGAGGTTTGAAGTGAGAAGAAAGCTGAAGATAACAAAGATACTTAAAATAAAGGATTAATGAGAAAGGCAGCACTGAAAGGAGAGAATTAAGAACTGTGGTGAGAGGAGCCATGGGATATTTCTTGTCATGCGACATGAAAAATGATTTAGAAATATTTTTGTTCTGAGAGTATCAGAAATGAATTTGAGAAAGGGAGATTTTTAAATCATCTTCATTGAGAAGAAAGACTTTAAGGTTTTGAAGAAGATACTATGGCCTGGTTTGATTTAATTGCTTGGAGGTACATAAATGATTCAGGTAGCCTTAGCTGAAAGGTAGATGAAGCAAACCATGAAAGTGCTGAGGCATAAGCATAGGAATTTGTGTAGTTTGTTTCAGATGTTACTCAGGGACTGGCTTAGGGAAAACTATACTAGAGGCTGTACACTCAGGAGGAAGTTTTGTTGTTAACAGGTAATTAGATCTTGCTATCCTCACTAAATTCAGAGAGATATAGAAGCAAGGTGATTACGAATATGATTGGAGGTAACTGTCTCTCATCAAACACCTATGAGGCAATGGCTTAGTGCCATCAGACTAGGACTTAAAATAATGAAATATTCTAAAATAAGAGGAAGAAAGTTGCAATCACAGAAGCTAATTTGGAATAATAAGAAATGTACTAAAATGGATGTGGGTTAATATGATCAGTCTACTAAGTAATGTGAGGGCAATGGTAAACTAAAGAGAATGATTATTCACTGTTTCTTCTAACATGAAAATGCGTAGACTATCCAATGCAATTATATGTCAGCAAGACTAAAATAAACAAAAAAGAGGTTTTTTTTTCCTCTGCCCATGATATGTAATTACAGTGTGGAACTCATTGCCACATCATGTTGTGATAGTCAGAATATAAACTGACTGAGAAAGGGATTAGGCAAATTCATGGAATCAATCTCATTCACAAAGGTCTAGATGAAACATCCAGCTCGGGAACTCATAGACATCTGATTTCCAGAAACTGAGAAACTAAATGAACAGAAGGAACATCTATCAAACTTCTATTACAACAACAGTAACAACCTATCAAATTTCTGATTATCTTTTCCTGTGCATCTGCCACAAGCAACTGTCAGAAACAGGATATTGGACTGAACAAAAAATTTGGTCTTAACTACCACAAAGCTCATTGAAAACAAAAATTGTAGAATACTTTTTTCAAAACAATAAATCTGTAAGTACAGACAGAAAACACTTAGAGATGAAACAAATATTATTTTACTCAACGACTCTGTTTTTCATGAAGACAATGTTCCAGTAAATATTACTGACCTGCTAGTATATAGTTTTTCCTCCTCAGCTGTGGTTAGAAGCAGTAAAGTTGAAATAAGTTATGAGTTAAGATAACTTCTATGCATTTATTCTCTGTTGAGAAAAGATAAATGAACTGCTTGTGTCCATTACAAAAACACTGGTCAAGTAAGAGGGGTAGCAAAAGGTGACCATCTGTCACATGTTATTTTAGTGTTAACCTCGGCCTCATAAAATGGGGCCTCCTCAACTCTCCTGTGGCAGTGTAAAGCTATTCCAATTCTATTCACACCCTCTGGGCATCACCGTGATTTGGAAACCTAATAAAGTAAGTCATCAAAGAACCACCCATGTGTCCAGAATTTGTATTACTACATTATGGAGAACCCAAGCAGTGCTATCCTTTAAGCCATATGTCTTCTAAAGCTCCACTTAAATACATAGAAAGCAATGTGATTTTGGTGGAAAGTACTGAATAAGTCTAAGTAGTAAATGGCATAGGGGATACTGATTGTGCACTGAAGTGCTTCTCCCGTAGGAGCAGAAACTCACTGGGAATTTCTGAGGGCTGGTTCCTTCGTCTTGAATCAGAGGAAGTAGTTCTGTCACTCTGTCTTCATTCACTCTGTCCATATTTTCTACACTCAAGAACTCAAAACTTAAACAAGGCTTTTCCTCCCCTGCCCCACATGTAAACTTATTCCTAGGAAGGAGAAGAATACTCCTTGACTTCTGCCCTGCCATATGATGGTTAAAAGAGGCTTTGCCCGTTGTCTGTATAGAATATCTTTAGAAGGCCTGCCAATAAGAACTTTGACTTGTCAAGAAGAGATCTGAGATAATCCTGTGCTGTGGGCAGTAGTCAACTAACACCAACACATAGCCTTAGACTTTCTTGATAGCCATGGGGATCTAATAATTTTACCCAACTACAACCATTATTTTCATCCTGATTTATCGCTTTAATAAAGATTAAATGAACTACATCCTGAAGATGCTAATTTTGCTTCACCAGCTGTGATAGGAACATATGATGACTAGCTCTGATGTAGCTATGTGTGCTCGGAACGTTTAAGACTAGGGGAGATGAATATTATGTGTGGTGTTCACCAACTTCCCATGCCCATCTTCTGGAACAGGTGGAAGTCTCTTGTGTGATTGCATAAGATTTCAACACTAATGCACATGAGAGTCCCTTGTTGAGCATGACCCAGTTAATAATGGGTATAAAGGTATGTCTGGAAACAAAAGTGAGATGGTTTTTGGGTGACCAGCATTCACCTTTTCTTTGAACATTGCTCACGGCTGTTTTCTTTTATTTGTTGGCATTTTATCCAGTGAAGTATTAAAAATGCTAATATCTGGAAGACTCTCCTCCCGGGTGCTTCCTCTGCCACAACTGCTATAAATTTGAAGCCTGTTAATTTCTTTTAAGGTGATACCAAAAAGCCTCCACTTCTTTTCATTATGTGACAAGAGTCACTGTGTGACAGAGAGGTCCAGATGATTAATGGGAAGTTCACCTATGACAGTGATGACAGACATATCAGTACTTAGACACAATCCAAGACTCACACGAGCCTTCAAACTAATTGACTGAAAACTAAGCACAAGCACAGATCAAATTAATAGGTAAATAAGCTACAACATGCCCTTTAATTCAGCACAGTTCGAAATAGTCTTCAGGATATTGTCCCACTTTCATTACAAATTCAGCTGTAAATCTTTAATGGAAACACATGCATTCTTCAGACTGACATTATTATACCTGAG
This sequence comes from Merops nubicus, assembly GCF_000691845.1. Lineage (NCBI taxonomy): Eukaryota > Metazoa > Chordata > Aves > Coraciiformes > Meropidae > Merops > Merops nubicus. Next base: position 22,491 of record NW_008611667.1, on the reverse strand, counting down.
CTCTTTCAATACGTTCATTTATATAAAGGATCTAATTCCCAAGGAGAGCATCAGAGCTCCTTCGTTCTCTTTGTACAGTACACAAACAATTCTGAAGCAATAAATTCCCAATTTTCTTCATAAATATTAAAAGCAAATGTGTAGCATAACTAAAACAGAGTGAAAATATAGACTCAGCATTTGTTAGCTTTTGTTTGAACTCTCATTAACTGGCAGGTTTAAGAGTGCAGAGTTGCAGACTGAATGTCCAGATTTATAGGCTCTTTTCAGTAACATTTTCATAAACTCTTTTGCCCCCTGTGTATAAATATAATTATGTAGTCTCTCAAGACAGGCAAAAATGCATATAGGAGACAAGGTCTCCCAGTTTGCCTGAGCTTTCAACTAGAAGAAAATAATGTGAGGGAACCTTAAGATAGTGCTGCATTTAAGTTCCAGCTTTTGTGAGGGTTCATCATTTTGGACCCTTTTTTGACCTTCTTATGTTCATTGAACCTGGATTTTTTTACTATGTGGTCCTAGGATGAGGACAGAACCTTTTCCCTGAAAACCTCCAGAGATGCCAGGGTTTCTATATTCTCTACAGAGAGAACTGAAGCAAGTTCCCAATCCATCCTCTGCCCAGATAGTATTTGTGCTCGAGACTGCTCCAACCCCAGCCACTTCTGAAAATGAAGCTTACTTTCATAACCATAAAGTTTTACCCTAAAGTGTCTTCTAATAGGCAAAATAGTTAAACTGAAATTCGAAAACATCCACAAGAATTTCTGAAAATAAAAATAGTTGTTTTGTAAAATTACAGGAAACTAGACTTCTGTACAAATTAAGGACCCTTCTTTTTTTTTTTGTGAAAAAAAAAGTTTCCATCAGTTTTCCAAAAGGTATTAAATTATTTATTCTCATCTGCTGTTATGAATTACTGATATTCAGAAATGGAAGAGTAGCAATGAAGAAGATAATACAATGTAACCTTTATCCCAATATGGAGAAAAGTTGTGTCATTAGTTTTGTTAATTTTACATTGGATCCAAGATGATTTTTCTGTGACTAAAACAAAGCAAACTAGAAAACCTGCATGCCTGTGGTATTTCTGATTTTTGGTTTCATGGCAGAAAACTTGCAGGGGTACACAGCAAACAATGAAGCTCTGGCTGAACCTGCTCTCCTAAGCACTGTGTTTCCTGAGACCATAAACTCTAAACATTTCATAATCAAAGTAGTTGACATATAATTTATCCTAGGTATTTTATCCATCTGTCTGTGGTGACAGATTACTGGGAGCTGATTGAAAGCCTACTGAAGTCAATACTGGTCTTTTAAATGACATCAATGGGATTGGAATAGGTTTTTACTTCAAACCATTTGTGGCTCAGAGGAAAGTGTTTACACTTTATCATCACAAACATGTCACAAGTTTGAAAATGACGTTTGCCCAAAAACAGATCTTCTGTGTCACAAGATAGAAATTGTGTTTATATTTTGGAGGAAATACACAAAATAGATAGAAATAAAAATATTTTTTCCAGAAGATGTTTTTTTTTTGCCTTAGCAAGATTTTTCTGACTATCAAAATCAGTTTGCTGGAGGTGAACTGGCACAAGGGGAGCAAAAAATATTACACACAATTTATAGCATTGTTTAATCCAAAAACTTCAGGTTTGTGCAGCTGTGACTTTTGCCAGTCAGAAATGACATAAAGTTTGCTGATAATAGGAATCAATTTTGCTATTGGAAACAGCAGTCTATGCTGATAGGGATAATACAGTTGAAACTAGATTAATTTAAATGTATGTGTTTTCTCCATAGACGAATCCTATAGAATACATTAGAGTGTAAAAGTGCAAGAGAAGATTTTATGACCCTGACAAGTGATACAGCCAGTGGCCTTTGAAGGCTGATCCATAGGCTTTCAGCTAGATCTTTTCTGAGGAAGAAAATGTCTTTTTATAATTGTTCAGGCAAGACAGTCAAACAGCTGTGAACGGTTGGATGCTCTAAAGACTCATATGTTATACAAAAGATGTGCAAATTATAACATAGTCTTAAAATGGTCTCTAGGGTTTAATCATATTAGCAGTACAGGAAACAACAGCCTCTGCTCTTTGTTTTCAAACCTCCTTCAATCTCTTTCTGTAGTCTGTAGTATATGACCAAAACAAAGTAATTTGTACTCTGACAGTGAACCAAAATTTATTAGAGGGGGAATTCCTCCTACCACCTTTAGAAGCTGCAAGCAGTGCTGGTTAGGTGCCCTGTAATATCAAGTTCCTTTTCATTTCAGCTTGATGTTCACTGCTAAATAAAATTTAACAGAAATTAAGTGGTGGGGAGAGGCAGCTTGTGCTCATGACAAGGGGCGTGTTTTAGTTTTGTTTAAAGGAAGCTGAGAAATCTGCCTAACTTCATGGATTTAAAGAAGATAGTTAAAAATGGTAAATTTTTGAGGCTTTTTAAAAAAATTGTCGCTTTCCTCCATTTAACTAAGCTCTGTTGCTTTAAAAAGATATTTTAAAATTTCATTAGAATCTAAAGCAGACAGTTAGTTATATCTCTGTAATTGTATGAAATTGTGAGTGGGAGAACAAAAGGCTTAATGTTGTTTTGGGGGAAGCAAGCCAATTGCAAACTTAGCCCTGCAGCTGATTCCTCAAGGGCATTGGCACGTGCCACTGTGTATAGCAAAAGGAACATGACCCACCTAATGCATGCATGATCTCCATAATGGAAAAGAAAAAAGCCTAAGGTCTAGTGAGGTCTAACAGAGGGCAGGGACCAGAATTTTGAGCAGATGGTATTCAGGGGCCCACCGGCCGCTTGAAAGCCAGGGAGTGGAAAGAATAGGCAGATAGTAATTAGCAGAAGGTGATAAAAAAAAAAAGGGCATCCAGGATCCCCCAAACATCTGTTTAAAAGAATAAAGAGCCTGGTCTGACCCTGAGCCTTAATGATCTTAAAGGATACAGTTTAATTGCTTGGAAAAAAATACAAACACGCACCCCTCCCATGTTGAGCTACGGTGAATCCTGTTTTGGGAGCACTGAAGGAGTTTGTATAATTATTAATTTGGCATATTTGTTTGATAAAGATTATATACAGCATTAAGCCAATAAATGAAGTGGTTATAATCAAAATGCCAACTGTCTTTTCTTGGAATCGGCAAGCTCTTAAGAAAAATTTGAATTTCAGATAGCTTACAGATTGATATTACTTGCTCTGCATTTTAAAATGGCTATTTTGCCTTCTTGTCATGCATTTATATGGCTACATCTGTCTTTTTTTGCTATTTATTTACATAGAGAGAGCCTAGTTTCTTAGTTTGTTTATCTGAATTGAAATATTTTGAGCTCCACAAATAGCTGCTAATTACAGCACCAGAGACCTGACTGCAGTTGTCGTCGTTTACTAGTGACCCAGTTAAGAATTACTGCTGAACTTAACGAAGTGTTGATTCACATTGAGATTTCTCCTATTATTTTCCTACATTTCATTCCAGCAGTAATTAGATACAAAAATCCACAAAGAAAGTGTCAGAAAATGCTATTTACACGTACTAGCCTGTAAATCCTTTATTTTAGACACTTTCTCAAGAATGTCATTTACAAGAAGTTCAAATGATATTTTTTTTTGCTTTCCTTGCAGCTTGCCAGAATGAATAGCTTCATTCAATGTAATTAAAAAAAAAAAAGACAATACAAACAACACAGACTTCCCCATTGCAAATGAGGGATAAGCAGCAGTGCGTTGCAGCAGTAAGATCAAGCTAATGATTTTCTGGAAATGTGTGCTTATGTATTAGTGTGAGTGCATGTGTAAGAACTGATCATATGGAATATTTTAATTTGCATTAGGGAAGAGAGAGTAAAAAGTACTTTGAGAAAAATCACAGGTGATGGTAAATTCGAACGTGCTGCAAACACTAGAAAAGACAGGAATAAATCTAAAGGGAGCTGAAAGAGATGAGAAATATGAGAAGAAAATAACAGGGTGTGCCCTAAGGAGTTTGAAGTATAGTATGATTAGCAGATGTAGTGCAGGTGAAGTAATTAAATGTGCATGGTTAAGGCAGCTATTATATAATGCACTACAGAGGGGTTGCTATTTCCCTACTCAGAATGAATGAAGCCATCTTAGTACTGCACAGGGGTAAAAATAAATACATTTTAAAATAGGATTTCAGAAATCTGAAAGATGTCCAGTGGCATACTTGGAAATTAAGGATTACCAAGAGAGCAGTTTAAGCATTCTTCATTAAAGCACCATGCTGAAAATACCATTTATCCCTGTTTCAGAGCTGAATGTACATTCAAGATTCCACACAAACTTTGCTTCAAGACTGTGATATATCCGATTTACTTATTTAATCTAAGCCTAGATTTAAACTAAACTTTCATTGCAAGCATATCATGAGCCCGACAACATTATGGTCCTTTTACTATTGATGACTCAAACAATTTTGTTAATTGCTAAATTCAGGCAAAAAAATACGCAGTGACATGCTTCTAGGTTTTACAAAATTTTGAGATCTTAAGTGTATTAAGGAAATGCCTGCAAATGTGAGCAGATTGCTTAAAAAATCTTGACCTACACACTGTTTCTTTTGGATTATATCTCTGAAGTGAATGAAATAATTGGAACATACTCCGGCTGTATACTGATTTAAACTGATTTTAGCAAAACTTAGAGAAAACCCCAAGCTTTGCAGGGTTCTTCTAAATGTACAGTAGCATCACATATGAAGGGAAATAGGAGTGTGGTAATATTTTGATCTGTGATCCATTACTTTTGTAAGAAGTCTTCACCATAATCAGAGGAAAATCAATGGGAAATTTAGCAATAAGAAATGTTAACGAACTGAGACCTCAATTTTGTGTTGCCGTCTACATGGATACATTCTACAAAGCATCCTTTTGTTTCTCCATCTCTTTCCAACTCAGGAAGGAATCCTGCTTGCTAAACTGCAACTCTAGACAAGAAGTGCCATGAAATGGTGTGAGCCACACATTGTTAATTAGGTGCAAGTCAGTCTGACAGACTTTGTAAAAGAGCCCACATCAATATCATTTACACTTTCTTCTACTGTGCCCTTTGGCTGAGTTAACCATGGGCTGAAGAGATAAATAGAACTGTGGTTTTTCACAGCAGTCAGTATAGGAGTGCCTCTGCACAAAATGCAGAATGGTTTAAAAATCACAGTTTTTGTTTCTTCTCATTTGTGGTTTATTCTATCGGGAAATTTTAGTCATCTCGAAGGACTAGAAAAATACTTTTCTTCTTAAGAAGTGAAAGCTGAAGTTCTCATGTAATTACGTGTCTGGGAATCCAAGGCATAAAGAGAAGTATTAGGAATGGTGAAATTTATTAAACTGGGAAATCTGACCACAGTGTATACATTGTACAAGGGCTAGAGAACACACACTAGCTCCTCTGCTTGAATCCCCCCTGAATTTTCTTCATATTTTATGAAGTCTTTTTTCCTCTGTATTTTAATTTTTCCTACTTTTTCTAAGAGTTATTACATCTTTGATCTGCAGTCCTTATATTCAGGGTTTATAACATAAACATAAAAGGAACATAAAAATATATTTTTTTTAATTCTAATGATATTGCATTTCTTTTTTCCTACTACTGTTTGGTGATGTAAACATTTTTCATGACTTGAAAGAATTTGCATAAAGCTTCTGATTTCTTCTGGAAAGTTTCTTTTTTTTGTGCCCTCAGTCTCTGTGTGTGTGCCACAAAGGCACGTTTCTCACATCCCCGGGATATGGACAAAGGAACTGCAGATATAATCTTTATAAATTTTGCAGTGTTTATATAATGATCAACATTTGTGGAGAAAAGCACTTGGAACATGTTTTGATAGTTATAAGAATACTTCAGGTGATGAAGTGCAAGGCTTTGATTAAAACCCAAAATGTAAAAGCCCCTGATTTTCATTTTCTGTATACCTTCCTACATTACTTTGTTAATGAACAGTTACTTTCAAGCCATTTTCTACTTCCAAAGCACTGGTAAAGAGCATCAACATAAATCTGCTTCAGACTACCCTGGAGCTCTTATTTGTGTAGAAATGTGTGACAATGTGGACAATGCACAATGTCAAAGGCTTACGTCCCTTTGTGGCTGTTACTCTAGCTGTGGCTGAAAACAATCCTGTCATTAGGTTTGTGTGTGTGATCATCAGCTCCGTGTCAGTCAGGAGAGTCAACCTGACGCATGGACGAAGAGGAAGAGGAGGGATGGGGAACCTGCCTGCAGAGATGTGTTAGTGGGAGGGATGTGCTGCTGGTGAGTGTCTGAGTTCTGCAGGGGTTTTAGGAGCTGGGCTGAGCTATGTGGAGGTTTGCTTCTGCCAGACAGGAGGGGACACAGCTGAGGGATATGCCTGGAGGGCAGTGAGATGTTTCCAGGGGTAGCCTGGGCTCTGCCAAACAGTGTGGGGATGGGTAAGAAAGATGCTTTGTAGCTGTGGAATGGGCCACCTGGGAAAAATACTAAAGGCTGCTGGCTGAGCTGGCAGGTGGCCAGGTGAGAGTGGTGGGCTAGTGAAGGCCTTGCATGCCCCCAGGCTCTGCTCTGAGCCCATGCTGCCTTCCTGCAGCTCGTCCCTGGCTTCTACCCCACGGGCAGCAGGTGAGATCCCTCTCTAAGGTAAGTAAATTTTCAATATACATAATCCTCTTGGCTGCCTTGGCGAATTAGACACGTCTAATACAAGTAGGAAAAGGCTGTCTCAGACTTAGTGGATCAATTTACTGTCATTAGCTAATGACCAGCTAATGATTCCAACGATTTTACCCTTTTGCCTGCTCTACCTCCTGTGACTGGGTGGTCAGGGCACCCCTGGCAGGGTAGGCAGCAGGGACCTGAGTCATCAAAGTTAAGTCACCAGTTAAACACGGAGTGATGGTTCTCAGGCAGTCCTGGTTGGGTGAAACACCATCAGCTTAAAAAGCAGGTCACAATTAATCTACCTTCCCTAAATTTGTCCAAGTCAAAAGTGACAGCTAAGAGGTAGAATGAGTGTAACTCATGATGAAAGGAGCATCATCTGAGAGACCAGCTACTGTATCTCACCTGTAACAGGGTTTTTTGAAAGCCGTTTACGCTTCACTGCCTTAGTGTGGTTGGGACCCAGAGTGAGCTATGGAGAAAGACAAGGAAGATACTAACAGTAAATATTATCAGAGCACAGATGTTGTTTACACTGTAGCTCTACAGCTGGAACTGGTATAACACAGGCCTGTTGTTGCTTTATACATATGCATATGTCATAATTATATATATTTATACACAACAGCAGCAGAACCTTATATTTAGCTAGATAGCAGAAATATATCTATATATGTTCCTGCCACAAACATGGAAATTTCTCAAAAACTGATGCATGCATTAGGCCAGGAGAGACAATCCCCAGTCTGGGCATCAGTTATCCTTTCCAGGTGAAGGACCAGGGTGCTCCAGCATTCCAAAATACTGCTTATGAGGTGTGTGACTACTTTCGCATTTCAAATTAATTGAAATGCTGTTCCTGCTTACTTAGTGCTTGGGCTTCTGTGCTTTCCTTACACCTGCTGACGACAGCACTAATCCATTTAAGAGGAGGGAAAAAAAAACCCACAGAAAAATGTCTGTACTCAGATTTGTTTGGGATGTCATTAGTCATCAGAGGAAAGTGCAAAATCTCCCAGAGTGCAGGTACAGCTTTGATTAGTCCTTAAATAACCAGAGAAAAAACTAACAAACTTTAAATGCTATAAACAGTATTAGAATGCAGACACTGGGGATTAACTTCAGGGGTTTCAGTAAGCTAGGATCTTAAGAATCTATATTTCCTACATAATTCTTTTACTGCACTTTCTATTTATTTTAAAAAAATGTGTTGAAAACCATGTAATGCTGAATTGCAATATACTTCAAGTTAACGTACAGTAGCACATGCCTCTACTTTGTGTAGCTGTCTTCAGGAACCCTACCCACACATATGACCTTGTGAATTTACTTTGCTGAGTCCTGTCATGCTGGATTTATGTGGAAAGAAAGAGAAAGAAAGTAACCCCACCCCTCTTACCCTTGGCACTAAATGTGTAGAGAATGGCTAAATTCAGGGTCCCACAGTTGTTAAGCCTACACTGAGCATTAGTGATCACAAACTTAGGTCAGGTATGAGCACATACTTCTACAGCTATGCATTTCTAGAGAAAGAAAGTAACCCCACCCCTCTTACCCTTGGCACTAAATGTGTAGAGAATGGCTAAATTCATGGTCCCACAGTTGTTAAGTCTACACTGAGCATCATTAGTGATCACAAGCTTAGGTCAGGTATGAGCACATGCTTCTACAGCTATGTATTTCTGTTGAATTACACAGGGTACATGACATGATATAGTCATGCTGGCTGATCACATGGCTGCCCAACAGGCCAGATTGAGTTGCCTCCTAAATTCAGCTCACGCAGTTTGTACATTGCTTGTGTCACTAAGAGATGGTACGTATGCATTGGGACTAACTAATATAGCAGACATCTCAAGCTCATGGGCAGCCAGTGGTGAGGAGGCCCTTTGTGAACAATGTGCTTTGGCCCCACAGACCCATGCTTCACACAGCTCTAGGGCAGACCCTCTGTGTCCATAGTCAGATCCATCTTTGAAAGCACCTTCTGGAACACCAACACGAGGAGGGTGCATCTGCATCTGTCCTGCACTGCTGTCCAGACCACACCCAGGTCTGCAGCTTTCCACGTCCTCGATCCCAGCTCCAGGCCTAAGTACACTGCCATACATGTCTGTTTTTTGCCAAGGCCTGTGAAGGTCACTATTTCCCAGCAGAATCAGGGGATCAAATTGTGTGTGAATAGTTGCTGGGATAAGTGGCACCTCCTTTTCAGGGAAGACATGCGGTGACAAAGGATACAAGCTGAAAAGAGCAAGAGAGGATGCAGATATACTAAGATATAAGGCTTTTACTCCTCTTACAGAAGGTTCTAAGGCACTTCATCTACACCTAACCCTTGATGACACTCTTTATTCTTGATGCACTTGCAAACGCAGTTATTTGCCAGGAATCTAGACTCTTTTCAGAATCTCCTCAAGTTTTACTTTTATGATATTTCTACGATGGTGTTCAAATTAATTTTTATCTTGCTGAATAAAAAAAGAGGGAACACATGGTCAAATTAAGCTTGATCATGACTCCCACATCAGGATCTTTCTTGTTTGCCATAGACTAAGTGTGATTAAAAAGATGAATGGAAGACAGAAGCCAAAAACCAGCACAGCTACCAATACATTCTAAGGATTATTCTGCCTATGACAACAGGCAATACCAAATGATAAAGAATATTCTGGCAGACCAATACAGTGCTAAGTGTTTGATTGCTGCTTGTGATTTTACTGATAAATAAACCTCTTAGTCCTCACAACGTTTCTCAGGGCTCATCTCTGACCATGCAGGTGAACATATGCTCATTCCCACAACCCTATCTGCCCTTGGCCACTTTTATCAGCAACTCTACTTATTTGTTAGGCTCACAGCTTCCCTTCTCTAGAAATGGAAATAGAAACTGTTTGACAAATGAAGGAATAGGGTATTTGGTTCAGACAAAACAGTATTTTTATATATGGAGAAGATATTATCATCCAGGCTAAGAAAGTAAATCTGTAGGTTTTTAGCAATGAAGAGTAAGGTAAAAAGTACAGGGAAATAATGCATAAAGAAAACATTTTTCAAAGTTCCTACTAAAATTAAGCAGAAGTAATTTTTTTTTTTTTTTATTCACCTCTCAAGTGGTCTAATGACTGTTTAAAAGAACAGCAGAAAGCTGAGGTGCCCTACAGAGACTATGGTTTATTATAAATGTGAAAAATATCCCATAGTGAGAGTTACTTCAAAGTACTCCAATGCATTTCAGAGAGATGCTTCAGAAAAAGCATGAAATACAGTCCTTACTCCAGAATTTTAGAGGTTTTCTAAATCATGTGCTTAACAGTAGCCACTTTATATCTACTGGCTTAGGAACAGACTGGATCTTTGCAGGGCTGGGACTGAAGGCCATAGTTCTGCAAATGTTTATGCATGAGTAGAGTAAGGGTTGAGTCCTAAAAATCACAGTATGCTGTGGGTGAGGAAAAAAATGTTGAGTAAAAGCAGAGGAGAGTGATATTTTTCAACCATAAATAATATGATATCCTTCAAGACAACTCTTTCATAGAAGTTATGTGTTGAAAAGAAACTTCTGTTTTCATAAGTAAATGGCATTTTAGAAATATTCAAATATGGAAAAGAAAAATCTGCAGCCATTCAACAGCTCTACAATGTTATTGAAATAATATTTTGATCAAAATCTAAAGCATCCCCCACTCGCCTGCCCTGCTACCGTCCTGAAAAGCACTCTCCTTAATTTTGTGAGCACAAGCAAATCAACACTCTGTTAGCACAAGGTAGTTCTTGTTTGAATGGTTTACCCTGGAGATGCATAATGAGTGCAAAGGTACTGTTCCTAGGGGGGTTCATATTCTGAGAAAGGAGAGAAATTGAAGTGCCTGGCATATGCGGTCTGGATCCCATGAAGGGGGTGGGATAAATTAAAAATAAATCAATTTTGTGAATTTGAAATTGATACATAAAAGTTGGGCCATAAAACTATAATTTCCTTTACCCAATATTTTTTTATAGCTGAAATTTCCATTTGTGGGTGAGAATTTTTATGGATAGAAGGTTAATGACATTCAGAAAAGATTCTATTACTTCCAAAGAAGTGCATTCAGAGCAATGTGTATGGGTCCAAAGCAATGTCAGTGACTCCTCAGAATTACAAATAGAAGAATATATATTTTTTAAGTCCTGTAAATGAACCAGCAATGAGAATAAATTTCAGACCAAGGTAAGGTGGGAGAGAAATTTCCAAATTGTTTTGACAAAAACCTACCTTGACCTGAAACCTTTCATTTTAGCTGAAGTACATTTTTTGTTGGTAGGAGTTATTTTACCCTTTTTAACATTTTCTTTTTTTCTTTTTCTTTTTTTTTTTTTTTGTAGGTTTATCACAGTTTCAGAGGCAGGGAAAAAAATCTAAAATAAGAATTCAGAACTTCATTTAGAAAATGCTAGAATATACAAACAAAATATATTGAAAACCAAACATTTTTCTTTTTTTTTAATATCTCTTTTTTTTTATATTGTATTTACTGACAAAATAAATCTTGTGAAAGTGATCTGTTGGAAGAAAAAAGGTGCATTTCTGATATTAAATACATCCTGTATTTAATATTCTAAAATATTTTAACTTTATTTGAAAGAGCCAACAAATCCATGCAGCTACTATTGGAATTTGCCTCACCTTTCAGCCCTCAGTGAAATCCTGGACCTTTTGGTGTCCACAGCAAAACACTGATTGACTGCAGGTTTTAGCTCTGCTACTGCACCTACATATGTGAGCCAAAAATAGTAACTTTTATGTGATAATTAAGCTGATGAGACAAGACAACAATTCAGTTAGAGGAAATAATTGTTAAAGCTAGTCAAGGGGAGGAGGAATTATTTTTTTAATAAATTAACTTGCAAACCTGGCAAGAAACCTTGGCAGAAACCTGCCATTTGCTACCTGACTGGTGATTTCTATGGTAGATTGACTGACTTCAAGAGTCAGGCATTAAAATCTTCACACAGCAGGGATCCAGCAGGCACACAGGATGCAGAGAACGACTCAAAAGATGTCAGGGTGGGGAAAAATGCAGCCGCAGGGTTCCACATCTGATGTATAACAGGATGGGCAGGCAACTATGTCTCATCATGAGACAGCGCGTCAGGCTGCTGTCTTATTTATTCCACATCTTGTAGTTCAATTCAGCCCCAGCAGCCCTGCTAAGGACTGCCTGGGACCTGCAGGCAAAGCAGGAGCTGCTCATCAGCCAATCCCAATTAACTTCAGGAGAAAGTGTGCTTGTGCCATTGCTTTGCTCTTCTAGTCTTGTTGTCTGAAGAAGTTACCTTTGGAATTAGTGGATGATTTCCAATGAAGGGTCTCACTGATAATAGATTTAATTACTTCAGCCTGATAGAAAGGTGCTTAGAATTTCCTTGTCTCCTGGAGGTGTGAATTGCTTCTACATTGGGGTGTGTTTCTACAGTTTAATTTCTGCAACTTGTGTTGGCTACTTCAGGCTAGGGCACACTAGCTGGCCAGTGTAGGACCCTGGTCATTGTAGTAACAATGACATGCACTCAACATGCTTGGCAGCTAGGGTATGTATGTCCTCAGGCATTGGTCTTGCACTGAGCCCTGTGGTGCCATAACTATCCATGCCATGACAAGTCAGCTACTACTGGAGAACTAACATGAACATACTGAGAGAAACTACAGTCTCAGCATCGATACCACCCACAGATCTGATTCATGGCAGTCAATGATGCCTTGTTTTTATGTCTGTCAAGCATGATTGTCCCACGTCATCCTCTTAAATGGCATGGCTTTTCTAAGTGCCTAAGTACCCCTCTGGTAACTTGCAGTGGCTGATGCAGACATTGTCCTGTCAATTACTGAATAAAAGTAATGACCAACATACTTAGTACGTACTAGCATAGAAATATCTGTCATGGGTGGAGTGGTAAGCATGGTGCAGTGCTGAAGGCTCACATTTTAGTCTGATTCAGCACTCCCACAACCACACTGATCTAGTCTTGACTGCAGTCTGACCTGACCAAGCAGAAAGAGCAATGGTGGAGTGCACTGTGAGAAACATTTGGCACTGGAGACTAAGCAGGTGTCATTACAGAAAGAACATGTCCTCTTTTGCCCTGCTGCTGTATTCTCATCTTTGGCCATCCTTGCTCCATGTTTAACATTTGCCCTGCTAAGATAATATTTTAATGTGTGACTCAATTTTCTATTAAAGGAAGTGTAGTGAGTAAAAGTCCCTGTGGTCAGATTCTTAGCATGAATAAACATTAGTACTTATATTCATTCCACTTTGGGATTGGCAAGTGCCTTCTCAAATACTCAGCAGCTGCCTGAATCGTCCATGGCTAAAAAGCTCAAGGTGATGACCCTGTAAGTCTTAAGACTGACACAAAAATGACACAGTTCTGACTCTGTTGAAGGTTAGAGTACAAAACACACTAATTGATATGCTACAGCATCAGATTTCTCAATATTCTTTTTATCCATTTATTAAAATGTGCAGGCTTTTTCTATCCTCAATTGCTGAGCTTGTGATTTACAAGACTGATCTCCTTGCTGTGAAACTGCGCATTTTTATTGCTCGCTTTTATGGGGAAGAACTGGGGAAGCTGGTGATGTCTCCAGGGCTTTTGTAGCTCTCACACGCTGGAAAATGTCTACTTCACCCAGCTTATGGTCACACAATAAACAGTCTTTAAACATTTTGCTGCCATAGGCAACCACTTCATCTGCCTACACAGTGGAGCTAGCCCTGAGGGGATGCAATATGTGTTGGAAAGGATGGATTTATACTAAAACATTAGTTTTCAGGACCGGCAGAAAAAATAGCTGTTCATTTGAGATTTCCTGCTATATTCTCAGCTGTTCCAATAACAGAAGTGTTAAAGATTTCTACAATCAAGGTTCCACATAGATTGCTTCTATAAGCAGATTTGTTTCCACCTCACAATCAGGACTGTATTTCTGCTTTAGGTTCTACCCTTTTATCATATAAGCATCTTCTGTATAAACCAGACTTGAAAGGTACCCTTGTGAACCATGAGGAGACCAAAGTGAAAACCCGTGACAGCCAGTTGGAAATGAATTCAGCTCTCATGGTTTGACTCTCCTTTTTGTTTACATTTGCATTAAGTAGCACAGCAGAAGGAGGCACTATGCCCAGGGCAGAGGGGGAACCCCTCTCCTTTGGGAGGCAAAGTAGACACCGAGTCTCCATTTAAACCTCATTATGACATCAATTCATGTGAAAAAAGAAAAATCACAGGTTTGCGGTTCATGCCTGTAATAAGCCCTTTAGAAACAAGCTGCTCTGGCAACGTAATTTAATCCTTGTTACTTCCAGGTTTTTTTATAATTATATATTCCTCATCCGTAAGAGAACCAGGATTTGCTGTGAATCAGGTCACCCTGTAGCTGCTTGACTTGAATGAAGAACTCACACTGCTTCTTAGAGTCTGTTATGACTCCTCTAATTTAAGACTATTACCTGAAACAGACATATTTTGTTTGGCTTTTTCCATGTTGACGGAGTGTGAAAGCTTGCAAAATGATCTCCAAGTGCCTCTATAGTATAAGACTCATAAGGCTCATTGTGATAAGGGAGAGCAAAGTAACCATAAAACTTCTCAGGCTGTCTGTGCTCCACACGAGATGCCTGGGTGTCTGTGGAAACAAGCACCCCACTCCTCCCACCAAGTGAAAGAAGAGGGGCTTGCAAAAGCCAGGTTTGCCAGGAAAGCCTTGTTCTCCTGGAGGTATAGTAAACCAGCTGTGCATGACCAGAGCACTGGTTTCCCACGTCTTAAGGGGCATGTTTCTTGCAAAAATGAGTTTCCAGCTCCACAATATTTTATATGTCTTATTATTATCCAAATCAATTATTGTTATGATAGCTAATGAGCATGTAGAATGGGCAGGAAAGATGTTCAATGCCAAAAAATTGACCTATTTTGGGGATTTGAAAAGAACAGCCTTGAGCTCTGGTTAGTGAATACACTTCTCTCCCTACTCCACAAGGCTGTGGGCTTGATTTTTAGCTCAAGCTGATATACAGTCATTCCTAACGAAAGAAAACAAGTGTGGGTTTAGGCCATCTTAGTGTTTTGTTGTATCTGGTGGTGGTGTTTGCCTTAGTTACAGTAATTCCAAGGCTAATCTAATTTACACTTGGATTGCAAAAAGTTTTTCTGACAAGTGAAAACAGTGACATTTGCCAAGGGTGCAAATGCAGCCATGTGTGTTTCTTTTCTGGTCATGTTGAATGGTATAGGAGTATTTGCCACATTAATGGCTACTACTGAGAGGCTAAAGCCTTCATACACTGGATGTAGTAGTCACGAGATGCAAAGATCTATGCTGGCTTTGTCTCCTTCAGAAAAGTTTCACATTAACAGGACATTTCTAACATTTGGACTTTTCAGGCATGTGTCCCCATATGATCAAATTAACATAAAGGGGCCATTTAGACACAGACAGATAAGAAATCATTTTCCCCTCTTGAATCTACAGACTTATGAGTAATGTGACCAGTTCTCTTATATGCCAGTAGATGAAGCTGTTTGTATGCATTAACAATACTTTGATATAAAAGAGAAACTGAAGTCCTTTCTTCAGAGAATATTCTTTCTTTTTTATCTACTTCTGATTTTTAATTCTCCACCCAAAGTCTGGGAGCATACTTTTGTGATGTCTTTGTTGCTGCTTGAGAGCTTGCTCTCATCATTCTGGAAAGGTAATGCATCTGAGCTCCCAAATGCTGCTAACAGACATGGTTCAAGCTTAGCGTATGTGTTGATATAGTCACCATTTTCTGAGTTTAGAGATTGGGCAGAACAAGTTCACATGTAATATGATAGAGATCTGTGAAACTGTGAGAGGAGTGAAGAATCTGTGTCAGGATCAATAACTTTCCCTTTCAATACAAGAACTGGAGGTCATTATATTAAATTAGAAGGAGGCAAACTCTGAATGAACAAATGGAAGTGTTTTTTCACAGTGTCTAGCTAAGCTGTGGAAATCCTTTCCACATGATTTGAGTGTACTGAAAGCTTGCAGAAGTTCAAGGGGAATCTGGTGAAGTTCATTGGGAAAAAAATAGAGGAAAATACTAAACACACAGAAAAACTTCTATCTCAGGAAGTCACCAAACCCTTGGCAGCTAGAGGCCTGGAAGTTACTTAGGTCAAGTGTCAATTGTGTTTGGTTGTGCTCTTCCTTAGGAATCTGATTTTGGCTGCTTTTAAAGGCAGGATGTTGGATAAAGTGTGTTCTTGGGCTGATCCATAGTGGCTGCCCTGTGTTATGTTATGTTATGCATTATACTACAGATGTCTGCAATATGTTTGTGAAATACCCTGCATTCCTGTATAAATCACATGCAGTCTTCAAAGGACCTCCTTCTTCCCATAGACTGTGGGACTATCCTAAGGTGACAAGCTAAGATAATTACCAAAAATTAGATTAAGTAAATCCTTCCTTGCATGACATATTTCCCAGAGCAAAGAGTGTTTCTAGTTGAGGGAGACTTGGCTAAGAAAGAGATTGCTCTCTTGCTGTGTTCATAAAATTCATTTTCACAAATCAAGCTTTGCAAGTAGGAACCTTCTCGAGAAATGAGCCTTAAATCAGTCTGAATTACCTGGATTGGATCAGAAGTTATATTTTAAGTTAGCTTACTGTTCATAAGTAGATTTATATACTATCCAATCAGCTCTAGACTGTTCTGAGCTTTTGGATTTTGGGATATATGAGGGATATATAGATATGAATGTTTTTAATTTGACCATGTCAATATAATATCCATCAGTCAAAGTTGTCTAGCAATGCAAAGTGGTCTGAAGAAAACGGATAGGAAGCACTTTTATACATGTACTTAACAGTCTTCAGGATTATAAACTGTTTTATATTAAATGAATAATCTTGTATAATTTACACTAAATAAGAACTTAAATAAGGATACTAATATAAACCAGAAAAAAATCCTGTTCACTATACTTAATAAAATAGTGATTAACAAAAGGTGAATATTTAATAAAAATTTCACGTGACAATGTAAAGGGGAAATACAATATCTTCACATAGCCTGATTGTGATAAATGTATGATATTTAATGTCAGCTAGGAGCAGAACACCTGAGATCTCAGAGCATCTTAGAAAATGCCTTTTGAAACACTTGGCCGACCTGTTCTTAGCTGATGACCCTAAGCAACAGAAGAGATAATGCTATTGCTGTTTCGATTAAAGATGTTATAGTAATGGTTGAATACTGGCATACTAATGAGGCTTAAATGTAGATGGAAAGTCTTCAAACTTTGGAGGCAACAAGAAGTGTTACTGGCTAACTAGGTTATGCGTTTTCCTGCAGTCATGCAGCCTTAAAGCTGATGCAGGGCAGACCTGGAGTGGGATAAAATGTAGTTCAGTACAGGTTTCTTGACAGTAATTTGCTTTGCAGCTGTTTCAGATAGGTTACAGCTCTTGGTCTGGCTCCTTGAGTTCAAGAAAGTGTTGGATTAGCAGAGGGTATTACACGTAAAAGGCATGTTAGGGGTCTGTTAAGAATACAAGCCAGGAAAGACTCAAAAGTTAGGAAATGCTGGAAATAAGGTTGTCTGGCATATTTTTTCTGCTTTTTCTCTGTGTGCACATTATACAGTTCTTAATTATAGGAACATACTACGTTTTCATAAGATCCTAATCTCACTCAGTGCTCACTGACTGAGCAGCTATTCAGTATATTGTTTTCATCCTTCAATGTCTGGCCTCATTTATTTCACACTACTGAAAATCCCCTTTAGAGTACCCTTTTGTGCTTATCACTGGGATATGCAGCATTTTCTAGAGTGTAATAAGTTTGTTTCACTGTATCTGTGCTGATAGTAGTGACGTTATTCACAGTTTCACAGGTGAAAAACTGAGCATGGAGGCTGTGTGTGAGATAGTCCTGAATGCAGTGTGTGCTCTCCAGTTTTGCATCCATGAGTCTGTGTTTCCCTTGAAGGGCACATGACTTCCTATGTGAAACAAACTTATTTATTCCTTTGAAACAGGAAATATTGTGGCCGTTCTGGAAGAATGTAGTTGAGGTTGTTACCACCTATTGCCAGCCCTGTGCCATCGCTGGCTGTGACGATGCTAATGAACTGAGCAGAACCAGAATATAAAGCAAAACAGGGGGCTTGACTTGGCTTCAAACAGCCAGTCTTTCAAGGGCAGAGGACTGTTCTTACCAGAGACATCACCCTATTTTTGGAAGGAGAAGACAGTTTAGCTCTATGAAAGCAAGTTAAACCTTACCAGAGAGTATTGGGGTCAGACAATGGGCTGTTTTATTCACTAAAGTAGATGGAGATATTGGAAGGAATTAATCTAATCTAAATTAGTTGCCTGTAATCTTATACTGTAACTTGGGTTACTTTTGAGCTAATGAAACATATTAACTCTAAACATATTCTTGACAGGAAATAAGGTAGATAGTAACAAAACAAGTTTTGAGGCCTTGAGACCATTCAATAATGACAATGGGCGTTGTCAGGGAGACTTTGGTCAAAAGATCTATTAGAGACAATTCTTATTCAGGTAAAATGTAGAATTATGTTGTGTTAAGTATTTTTACAACTTCTTCTCTGTATAAACCCAAATTTCTCAGAGGTGCATTCTGATAGGAATGAGGCAATGGAATTGATTTCTTTCACAGCATAACCCTGAGCTGTATCTGCCACACGATGCACTCCTGACCTTTGTGCAAGAGTGTGGTCATGAGAAAAAACTAGGAAATCCAAGTGTGACTGCAAGCAGCAGGGAAGAGAGTGCTGAAATGCATGCCTGGGGCATACCTCTTTCAATGTCTTTCTTATTCACATGCCATTTCCCCATTTCTCATGATACTTCCCTTGTTCAGCTAACTCTTTCCTTCCTACTCTGCATGTTTATTCAGAAACTGCATCAAGGGTCTTCTTCCCTGCCTCTCTGTCTCATCCGTCTCAACAATACATCTTTCTTCAGATCTTTCATCAGTTTCCATTTTCTTTCTCTCAAGTCTTGATTTTCCAGTATCTTGTTTATCATATTTGTTCATTTGTTCACCTCCTTCCTGGCTTCCTTCTTTTTTTTTTTTAAATTCATGCCATGCTCCCCACCCTGGACTCCTCAGTTGATTCCAGCCTCCTTTCCTTTATCTCTAACATCTTTTAGGCTACTCTCATAGTTGAAGCACTTTGGAGCCCTGGTGGCTCAGTGGTTGGACTTGATGATCTTGGAGGTCCCTTCCAACCTAAATGATTCTATGATTCTATGAAGCTTGGGAAAAAGGCAAATTTTTGTGGAAACAGGAGAAGACACAATTTGTGACTTGCTTTCCCAAATTACAAACTGTTGATCCAAAACATAAATCACCCTTAGATACTCAAAGGCAGTTTAAGTAAGGCTATAGCATAGGCAAAATAATATATTTTCCTCCCTTAAGAATTATCTACTGTCTCATAATGGGGCATGTCAAGTGACTTTAAATCTAGAGAGAGTTAGCAGGGTTTAATGCGAGCTACCATGTTTTAATGCACTGTTTGTGTCACCCTGTAGAAGACCAGAGTCTTGTACTTTTATCATACAAGAGGTATTGGTAGTGAGTGAAAATGCTGTGCTGTTCCTCACTCTGATGCACAGAGGGGAAAGCATGAGAAATCATAGAAGGAGCTGAAATTGTGCCAGGCAATAACTAGGAACAATATGGGCCATAATCCTGACTGTTAGTTCACATTTTTGGCAGTTGTGGTTGTCCTCTCTTACTGTCCCTTCCAAACCATGGCAAACTAAAACTGTTCAGAAACTCTCCCTAATAAAAGTGTCTGATTTTTTTTCTTTTTCTCCGACAGTATGTTTCAGGAGCCAAGCTTGGTACTACTCTAATTTACAGATTAAGTTAATGAGAAACTACTTCTCAAGCTTGGAAGAAATTTTCCCCTTGTAAGTTTATTATGTAAATTTCCATCATGGAGCTTTTATACTTATGGAGAAGTCAGTTCTCCTATTGGTAACACAGTAAACTTTTTTTTTTTCAAGATAAGCTTACCAGAGCAAAACTTCAGAACCATCAAACATTTCTGTTCTTTCCCAAATTCCAACTTCAATATCAGACAGTACGTTTTGCTACTAAGCTTCAATGTTTGATTCATAAGTAGGAAGACCTACTATTTACCTTCCTTGTTATTGCTGTCTTTCTGAGAGCTACAGTGGAAATATGTCATTTTAACATGAAAGACTAATATCAATTTTTATTTATCATTTTGGTCAGGTGGTATGAACCATCAAATAGAACAGTCAATGAATTCCTTAAAGATGAATAGAAGACATTGGTTGCTACATGACACACATCAAATCACACAGCATTTATTGGACATTGATGAATCTGGGCAAATAAACAATGATTTTATACAGCCCCCATAGAAAATTCAATTTGTGTGCAGTGCTTTTAAATAAATAAGTTAACATTAGAATCTTAAAAGAAGATAATATTACATTATTTATTTCAGAAAGGATTAAAATATCCATCACAGAATAATCACTCCTGCTACCTTTCCTTGAATAAGTTTTTCTAAAACATAAATATTAAATAATGTCTAGACAAATACCATGCTGAAAGACCCCGGGGCATTGCTGCATGTAGTGGTGGATAAATTTGGTAAGAGCTGAATCCCCTTGTGTTCTAGCTGATTTGCAGAGGCTGGAAGGGCTAGGGGTGGCTGGAGCTATCTCTTAATAGGTATGTCAATTATTGCCATGTCTACAGACTGACACCAGATGCACGAACAGCCTGTGAGCTGCAGGTCTGATTGTATTCAAAAGAATCATAGAATAGAATCATAGAATCATTTAGGTTGGAAGGAGCAGTTGGGTTCATGAATAGCATGGTTTATTCATATGCAATGTATACAGATTCTTTAAGATTATCAACACTAATGCACAAAGATAAATAGATAAGCTACAGAGCTCTAAAATATGACTGCAATCACAAGCTTAATTTCCCAGGAAAGCACTCAGAGTAGCTGAGGTTGTAAATTTTACCAAAAGGTGTCCCTTCTGGGAGGGTGAGCACGGCAAACCTGTTGATCTGTCCCTAAGATTTAGTGTCAAATCCTCATCCTCAGGTTAGGTCCAAAATAGGCATGATATTTATCCTTTCTTATCTACTGTTGTGCAAAGAGCAGGGGTGGCACTGTGGTCAAGCCATTTTTTCCCTTGTGGCAATCCTTTAGCTGTTGCATAAAACATTTATAACTTCCTTGGTAACTTCTGTGAGAAGTAGATAGCTGCTGGGATGAGCAGGAGAAGGGGATAAATGGAGGAGAGAGGCTGTGCAGCCTTTGTCCTGCTCCACGTGCCTCCTCAGAGCCATGACACCACAGAGCACTGGATCTTCACCTGGCCTTAGTGTCTATTCTGGTCACCAGATATTTATCCACCATGTTGAGCTAAGCAGTTCTCAACTGTTTTGTGCTTCCAACAGACGTGTCCTGTTTACTTGTATGCAGAGAGGTATGTTCCCCACTTATCATAGAATCATAGAATCATAGAATCATAGAATCATAGAATCATAGAATCATAGAATCATAGAATCAGGGGGGTTGGAAGGGACCTCAAAAGATCATCCAGTCCAACCCCCCTGCCAGAGCAGGGTCACCCAGAGTACATCACACAGGAAGGCGTCCAGGCGGGGTTTGAATGACTCCAGTGAAGGAGACTCCACAACCTCTCTGGGCAGCCTGTTCCAGTGCTCCAGCACCCTCACAGGAAAAAAAATTTTCCTGATATTCACCTTGAACCTCCTATGCTCCAATTTGCACCCATTACCCCTTGTCCTGTCATAGGTCATCACTGAAAAAAAGCTTAATCCCATCTTCCTGACACTCACCCTTTACATATTTGTAAACATTGATGAGATCACCCCTCAGTCTCCTTTTCTCCAGGCTAAAGAGACCCAGCTCCCTCAGCCTTTCCTCATAAGGGAGCTGCTCCACTCCCCTAATCATCTTTGTAGCCCTATGCTGGACTCTCTCCAGCAGCTCCCTGTCCTTCTTGAACTGAGGGGCCCAGAACTGGACACAATATTCCAGATATGGCCTCACCAATGCAGAACAGAGGGGGAGGAGAACCTCTCTTGACCGACTAACCACACCCTTTCTAATGCACCCCAGGAGGCCATTGGCCTTCTTGGCTACCAGGGCACATTGCTGGCTCATGGTCATCCTGCTGTCTACCAGGACCCCCAGGTCCCTTGAACAGAGTTTCTATGTAATAACTTCATAACAAATCAGAAGTTAATCAAACCAAGGAAAAGTAAGTGCTTGTGTTGTTATATGAGAAGGACAGCAATCCATTTCTCCAAAGTTTGTGTTGCTCCTATGTTTCAATTAAATGATTACTGTATTTTTTTAATATGGGGCCAAGTGTTCCATAAAAGGGCCTGTGCATTTTCACAGTTGTACTTATGTCTGCCAAGAGCTCCTAGCTCTCTAACACACTGTTTGCATGCTCAGATGCTAAATATGTGGATGTGTTTGTAATAGTCATGACCATGTATTTTAGCATAGTTAAATACATCTCTCAAGTTACTTGGCCTTAAGGAAAAAAAGTCTTATACTTTTACACATTGGTAATTTATTGATAGCATTTAGTATGATAAAATTATATAATATGACAAATTGCAATTTCTTTAGCATACCATCCTTTAATAAATATTTATCTTTCTGAAGCTTGATTTCCATCCACTTTGAAATACTTATTCGTATATCGAGGATAGCAAATGACACACCAGTCTA
>NW_008611666.1:22109-27109 GCF_000691845.1 Merops nubicus | reverse complement strand
TCATTAACTGCATTCTCTTTACAGGATTCTACAGTGAGTGAGACTCTCACTCCTGTAACAGTTATTGACTTGTACAGGGAATAACGGAGTTGTCCAGAGTTAGGTTTGCTGTCACCAGAAAAAAAGGGTTCTCAGCAACTTGATGAGGGTTTGATTGCTGGGGTTGCCTTTTTTTCACCCAGAGATACTCCTGGACAACCCACATGAGCACTGATGTCTTGGTGCTTGTGAGGGTGTGGGCATGAGACAGTAAGCAAATGAAGTCTGTGAGAGAATGAGTGGGAGCTGGTAAACTTAGCTCACTTAGGTATTCTGTAAGCATTCATCCTCTCCACCATGTAAGATGTCATGCTGCATTTTGTTACACCGTATTTCCTACACAGACTGCAACAGACAGAAAAATGTGGCCAAATTAATGTGGTCTCTTAAGAGGATTTTTTGGAACTGAAATCTTGTGTTGCCTTTAAAGCTATTCATTATAAATTGTAGGCCCCTCTGGCAGGCATTTATCCCTTTAGATCTTTTAAGAAATGCTGTAGCTCTACTGATGCACACCAAAGTTCATGTTCCATTTAATTCTGGGGACACATAAACAGCACCTCCAGCCTTCAGTCAGATTATTAGCACACAGACCTGGATCACTGAGAGCATGAATCTGTTTTGCTATTTCCTCTTTTATTTTAGGAGATAAGCATGAAGAAATGTCCCTCCGGATGGAGTCACTATGAGGGCAGCTGCTACTTTCTGGTCGTGAACCACAAAGTCACCTGGAACACTGCTGCTTGGGTTTGCAGGGAACGGTAAGAGATTTCTCTAAGTGAATGTGTTTGCTGTGCACTATTGTTGCCCTGATCTGAATGCTGCTCCTGAGGCTGAGTTTATTCAGATAAGCCCCACTTTGGCTGTGCTACACAGCTCCCCAGAAAACAGAACAAGCCCTGGGATTCAGACCCAGCAGACGATAGAAATATTAATCTCATAAAGTTTCAAGTGGTGATGCTACCTAGTTCATAACACGAATTCCTGAAGCTTTCTGTCTGCAGTGAGGGTGCTTTCCTAGTGGGACAGGAAGAGAAACAGAGCAAAGATTCAGTCTTTCATCCTCTCTGACCCACCACTTCCTTGGCTCTACCTTCACTCAATAGCAACAGTACAATGTTGCCAGCTTCTGCGTGCCTCACTATATTTTTCTGAAGATACAGCTCTTTAGAGTCTGTAACTATTTCAAAACTTTCACATTCTATTTAATAGTAAATTTCTGACTTTCAAGGATAAATAAAAACTGGTTAATAATAATAATAATAATAATAGTTGTCTCAAGGTTGGAGACAAATGGAAAATCTACCAGTATTGCTCTCTGGAGGCCTGCTTTGTGATTTTGGTTTTGGGAGTGATAGCTTAGCACTGGAAGAAATGCTAGCAATGGTAACACAGAGCTTACCCTAGGATCATGCATGTTCTGCACCTTGTACTGAAATGTGAACACCAGGTTGAAGATCAAGCTGAACAACAGGAGGGGCTTCAACAGATTACTCCATGACATTAAAATTGAAACGGGAAAGATTTGCTGATGAAAGAAACACAATATATTCCATCAGTGATTGAAGGACAGGCAGGAGACATGAAACATGGACAAGCATGCATAATAAACCTTGATTCATTCCACTCAGTTATTTATGTTGTCTTGGTAACACATAAAATGAAGTCATGCTTCTAATACCTCACAGCTGATGGAACTTATTGTTTACTAAAATGTAAATATTACCTGTTCCTGTGAGCTCACCACAAATTTCACATTGTTAATTGGTTTATTTAGAAATTCAACTCCTGAATTTTTTTTTCCTCTTGCCTGCTTTTATTTTGTTACTTATCTGAACAAAATTCTAAGTTGTGAATATTCTAATATATGTTTTCTGAAGGCTTCAACATTGAATTGACCCGTTGGGAACGTATGTCCCTCTGCTGGGAGGTGTTCCCCATTTCCTAAATGGGTGTGTTCCTGGTGACCCATCTTATTTGTAGGGAGAAACTTGCTGCTGAAGGCTATAGTGTGCATAGATGTTAAACTGAATAACAGTGAATTAATGACAATATTAAACATCTGCACAAAAAGACAAGGTATATCACTGAATCCACAAGCAAATGAATCCTAGGGCAGTGATGATTCAATTAATGTCAGACTAAGGAAGCTTTATCCTGGTAAATGGAGTACTCCTGGCCTCCATCTGGAACTGATTTACAAAAGTATAGCCCCAGGCACACACTTGAAAGTGGTACAAGAAGATAACTTAATAAATTTTATTTTGTGCTTTTGCCCAGCTCCCCACTGGAAATCACCACCATCACCAATTGTGGCATTTCTTCTACTGTCAACATTTAAATATCTGGTATGTCCAACAAGCAAATAACATCACTATGGATAAAAATCCTCAGTTTCTTAACAGATCAAACAAGCATTAAATGAAAGGATTAGACTTGACTTTCATTAAATCAGCCAATTTAACTGAAAAATAAGAATAATTTTTTTTACTACAAAAATGGCATTATTTTAAACTTCTGTTCTGTTTTTCTTACTAGACTTTTTCTGTTACACAGAACGCGAAAAAAAGCACAAGCATTAAAGCTGTTTCAATAGCAGCCTCTAACTAAGCAACCTCCTAACCTCCTAGAGAAAACATTGTTCTGCTGAGATGATGGACTCATCTCATAGCTTGAGACCAAGCTACACAAAAAAGATGTGGACAGGCTGGGGAGGGTCCAGAGAGGGGCAACAAAGATGATCAAAAGACTGGGAAGCTGCCATATAAGGAAAAGCTTAGAGAACAGGGTTTGTTCAGCCTGGAGGAAAGGTGGCTTAGGGGTGACCTTATCAACATGTTCCAGTATTTAAAGGGTGGCTACAAAGAAGACAGAGACTCCGATTTTACAAGGAGTCACATGGAAAACACAAGGGTTAACACATGCAACTTACTCTTTAGGGATTCCAACTTGACACAGGAAGAAAGTTTTTCACAATGAGAACAATCAACCATTGGAAAAATGTCCCCAGGGAAGTGGGGAAGTTTTTAAGATTCAGCCAGATAGGGTGCTGGCCCATCTTGTCTAGACCATGCTTTTGCCAAGAAAGGTTGGACCAGATGATCCTTGAGGTCCCTTTCAACCTGGGATTCTATGATTCTGTGATTCTATTCTATCAAAGCAATGCTATCAGTTTCTTGTGGAAGCAGTTGTTCTCTGGGCATAACCATACAGACACAGGCTTATGCTGGGCTTATGTAGGGCCCTAGTTGGGCTTCTAATGAGCTTCGACATACACTTCATCCATTTGTTGCAGGTGGCACGCCAAGCTTTTCTTCAGTGTCCTGGTGCAGGGATAGAAGCAGACAGAAAAATGTGCTTGCCTTGATGCAAGTTGCTGATGCCACAGTGATAGTGTGGGTGGAAAAAAACTCAGCTAATTGCTGCAAAAATCTTGCACCATTTCTAATTCTTCTCCAATACATTGAAGAGAAAGGTTGTTTAAGAAATCATTTCTCTAGCTTTGTGTTGTATGCATGAAGAGGCCCCAGGCAACATGAAGAGAAGCATCTGGGGGACATTACGGCTGAGTGATCCCACAGCAGCCTGATTTAGCAGCAATTTGGGTGATTTATGTTACAGTTCTTGTTTATTCCATGGAAACATGTCCTCCCCAAGGGTCAGTGCAGCAGGACTCACTCACATGTGACATGGTTTCACTACAGCCACTGAAGGGACACTCCACTGGATAGACTGAGCCCACACCTTCATCTTTTGCTTTGTTAGATTATGCCTTCATTTTTCCGAAGCTGAACATTTAATTAGAATTTAAATATGGTCATATTTCAGGTCTTTTACCCCCAGCTTCATAAGGCAAAGGCTATTATTTTATTTGGTGTTTGTATATGAGCAGCACGTGACCTCAGTCCTTGGGCAGAATCACATCTGAAATAATAGGTTAGTTCCTTCATGGTGGCTCAGTGTTGCTTAGTGCAAAGTAGGATAGACCCTGCTGCCCTCCTCTTCCAATGCTGAGCTCATTCTGTAAGTGACTGGTTTAACTTACAACATTACTAGTGATTCCAGCATAGGTATTCATGTACCTAGAGTAATTTTGAGGGCCTAGAGTATCTTGTCTGACTTTCAACTGCCACCCTGTAAGCACAAGGCTCGTGTAAGCCCTGCATGACATCTGCCAGGCTCATCTGAATGTTTTGGATACCCTGACGTGCTCTAAGCAACATTAGATACCTATTTCAAAGTACCAGGGTTACTCCCTAGGTGATCAAACAAAAGCCTGGGATATGCAGAGCCTCTCAGTCACTCCTCACATTCTGGCACCACCCACCTCCCTGACCTCTACCTCCCCTCCCTCGCCTCCCCCTCCACTTCACCATCAGTGCAGGATGTGAATTTACTACAGCTGTTCAAATTAAATGTCCTCCTGTGCTGCAGGGACCTTCATTCCTGGTCAAGTGTGCTTTTTCTGAAGTTAAATTTACCAGAATGGCACAAAGCTCTTTTAAATGTGTTGCATAATTTAATGTAAAATCACCATGTCTTTGGCATATAATACTTCAAGGTCAATAGCTACCCAAAATATTTTGTTAATTTGGGCAACTGGTCTAAGATGATGGATGCTCTTGACTTGATAGAAAAAATTTTCAAGCATGCAGGAATAATTTCAAATGGACTTATTTTGCACAGAAATCAGTGATGTATGTGTTTTGTTGTTGCTGTTGTTGTTTGTTTGTTTTTTTTCTGTGTGTGTGTATTTGTTGTGTTGTTTTTGTTTCGTTTTTTCTTTCTTTTCTAGTAAGGTATTATGACCCCTTCTCTAGACTCGTTTAAATTAGGAAGTGTTAGCTTTACATAACTCCATAAATAACAGTATCTTGTCATTTCCTGTGTCTGGCACTCTGCCTAGAGGTGCAGTTAGTATAATTATCGTAAGTAGGTATGTCCCTTCAGGACTATTCTCA
>NW_008611666.1:1729-22078 GCF_000691845.1 Merops nubicus | reverse complement strand
ATTCCCCGACAATACATCAACCCCCCTGACTAGGTATAACAATGAGAACAATTGTTCTCTCTTCAGTCATGTGTGTTTCTCAGGCTGTATTTAGAAAGCACTCCTATGGAGAAAAGATTAGATAATGTTATAATCATGGCAGTGCTTTCCTTCCACAGTGCTGAAGTCCCTCTCTGGTACTTATAGCTAAGTAAAAGTCTGAAACTGCTATTGCTCAGACTGCTCCTGTATGTCATAAACGATGTAGCAGTTCCTGATACACACTGATGCTTTTTAATTTCCCACTTTCTAAAACAACTGAAACAACACAAATAAGCTACGCTTACTTAAACAACTTAGGTCCAGGGCTTTGATTGTCTTTAAGCAGGAGCCAGGTCAAACATTCTATTTTTGTTCTTGTTCAGCTAGTAGTGATACCACTGCTGCCCAAATCTCTTTTTAGCCTCAGGTTTGGTCAGTGGGTGACCACGATCATTGTGAGG
Source organism: Merops nubicus (assembly GCF_000691845.1). NCBI lineage: Eukaryota > Metazoa > Chordata > Aves > Coraciiformes > Meropidae > Merops > Merops nubicus. Next base: position 21,596 of record NW_008611666.1, on the reverse strand, counting down.
GGAAATGGCACCATGCTGGAGGACACCCTCGATTAACTATGCCTGCTTAGCATACAGTTGCTAAACACTTTGTGCTGGGACAGCCTGCCATTTGTAGAGTCATGATCAATGTTTCTGAGGCCACCCTGCCACACCTGAGAAGAATGTACACAGATGTCAAAGAGATCTTCTATACTTTGTTATCTGGCAGTCCCTGAAATTTGGGGCCCCTTGACGGGACCTTCATTACTGTGCAGTGCTTGGTTCAGGGCAGCCATGATTACACAGATTGTGACAGTTAACACTCACAGAACCATAGAATTACCATGGTTGGAAAGGACCCCAAGATCACCAAGTCCAACCTTTCCCTCAACAATTCCCTAACCACTAGACCGTAGCCTCAAGTGCCACATCCACTTGTTTTTTTGAACACCCCCACGGATGATGACTCCACCACCTCCCGGGGAAGTCCATTCCAGTGTCTAACCACTCTCTCAGTGAAGAAATTCTTCCTAATATCTAATAGAAATCTTCCCTGGCACAACTTGACGCCATTTCCCCTCATTTCAGCCTCACTACAACCTCCTTTTAGGTACTTGTAGAGAGCAGTAAGGTCTCTTTTCAGTCTTCTCTTCTCTAGGCTAAACAACCCCAGTTCCCTCAGCTGCTCCTCACAAGGCATGTTTTCCAGCTCTCTCACCAGCCTCGTAGCCCTTCTCTGGTCCTGCTCCAGCACCTCCATGTCCTTCTTATCCTGTGGTGCCCAAAACTGGGCACAGTACTCAAGGTGCAGTCTCATCAGTGCTGAGTCCAGAGGCATGATCACCTCCCTAATCCTGTTGTCCTGCAGGCCTTGGCAGACCCACGAGGCAAAGCAGAGCTGAGGGTGAATCCCCTACTGCTTTGATTGACTGCAGGGATAATGGAGAAGGTCTTTGCAGCAAGAGCATCCAAGAAGCTTTACAATGAATTTGTTCCATATCATGTCCCTGTGTGGTGCCCAGGAATGGTCCAGATTACATGCAGTAGGGACTGTGCAGACTATTGTGGACTTCTACTTGAATTCTTCCTGATGTAAACTTTGCCTGCTTTCCTATCTTGTGCGGCATTATATGGTATCCATGGGATCAGTACTGCTAGAAGAGGTACAAGATACCAAACAGGAGTGCAGCTCCATGTGCGGGTCTTTAACTGGGCAGCAGGCTTGGTGGTGGACTTAAACCTCAAGATCTGTTTATGGTCTCCATAGTGGATTCAGGTCTGCCATGTCACTCTTGAGGTCTGGTTGTTGTCCCAGCTGGCAATAATGACAGTCATGAAATCAACAAAATCTTTCTAACACCACTTTCTTATTCTGCTGCTAGAAAAATTTTTGGCTCTATTAAAACATGTTTGGATGAGCAGTGATATTTGTCTGGGTCCTATGAAGCTTCACCCAGGATGTTCACGGAGTCTGAAGACTGAGTTTCAGTCAGAAATATAGGACAACAAACATGACAGAGGCACAGCATTGGAGAGAAGGCAACAGCAGGTGTGACAGATAAAAAGGTGACATGATAGCAAGGCAGGCAAAAAGATGGCTAAATAACAAAGTGGAGCCATTGATGGCTGACAGCTCCTGGAAAATGTGAATGATGCCATTTGTCTCTTTAACACTTCCAGATTTAGTCTAATCTCTAAATGGTTTAGGAGCAGCCTGGTGGTGCTTGCATGCTTGGTACTAGTTGGAAGACTTCACAGTGGCGAGGCCACTCAGTGGGTAGGGTCTGCAAATCCTCCTTTGAGGCTGGCATACTTTAAGTACAAACACCGAGCAGAGCTTTTGCACTGGCTTCATTCTGAAATAGCCTGGTTCATTTACATACCACAACTGCTCTCTGAACTAAATCTCTAGTCGTTACAGACAACACAACTTTACCTCTAAGAACCTCAATACCACTCCAAGCCAGACCCCTGAATCCACAGATTTAGTTCTATTTTGAAACATGGCCAAGTTTTTAACAGTGTTGTTCAAAGCTTTAATTTTGTCAGAACTCAATATTAAAAAAGATATAGTATGCTCTGCAAACAAATGGGTGAAGCTATCTGTTTCAGTGGCCTGGATTTTAGTGCAGGCAGTTTATTATTTTAAAGAATGTATCAATGATTGTGTCAATGGTTAAAAACACAGTTTGTGAAGCATAAGATACACATTTTCTATCATCTGCCTTTTTTTCAATTGTACAGCTGATTTAATTTTTTCTCTTAGGAAAATCAGACTGGGATTTTTGTTCCCCTCCAAACAACCCAGAATTTTAAGACTTTATCTTCATTTAATTATTCTTTCATGCAAGCAAGTAGTGGGTTTTCTGTGAAATGTTATTGATATGCTTTATACTAGAGTCAGTGCCCCTTGATAAAGTGACGGGAGCTGTCTGTCACTCTGTGGAATGCTAATTATTCCATCCTCTCTCCTTGAGCACAGATACCTGGGGAGTCTAGCAAGCGTGGCTAATGAACAACACATGCAGTGGCTGTGGGACTTCAGTGGGAGGAAGCCCTTTTGGATAGGCAAGTATATCAGCTGCTTGTTTCCTCTATCAAAAAGACTCTTTCAAAATCTTTATCAAAACCAAAACTTTATCCTGTTGTCTATTGCTGGGTTGTTTTTGCTTTGAAACCTCTTCCATTTTAATACTAGCTGGTGGAGCTCCTGCCTCTTTATCTCACCTTTCTTTTGACTATTACTCTAACTATTTTTTCTTTTGACTATTACTCTATTTTATATTTTTTAAATTTAAATAATTATTTATGGTTTTGTTAATTTAGTAGTGTCATCTTTTATCAGAAATCTTGGAAATTAATGAGATGAGCAGCTAGAGAAGATTTCATGACACCATTTTATATTTACCTGTATATTTATTACTATGCACTTCTCATTTTAGGCAAAATGGAAAGAACTCAGACAGGCCTTCTCTGTACCTCCTGATACTTCTGTGAATGACTGCCTTAGCTCATGGACTAGGGCTATTGCTTTTTTGTAACCCTTCTTTTTTTCTGCTATACAGTCCACATTTTAAGTTATTTTTTCCAATTTTAAACTGCAGTTTTCAGCTCTTGGTAATTTTCCGAGATGGATTTACTAGCTCTACTATACCAACTTTAAAACTGCAGTTATTTTAGAATTGTATTTTCAATACAGTTCTAGAATTGTTTAATGGTATCATGATTCTGTTAATCTGTGAGAAATAAACTCCTCTGAAAAGAATAAAAAATCCATACCATTGTGTCAATTTTTAGATCTTGGTCTCTTCTAGTTGAGAAGACAGATCATGCCTGAAAATATGCCATCCGTGTTGGTTTTAGTAACTCCAAGTCTAAGAGAAAAGGCATGTTCTAAGTTGTATTAGTTAACATAACCTAATTTTGCATCTGTTAATTTCAACAGTGTAAACAAGTTCTACAAAATTCTGCCTCATTTTATTTTCAGAAGGAATTTGAAGGCATCTGAGGCTGGCAAGACATGAATACAACATTCTGCTTGGCACCTTAAATACCAAAAGAGAAACGTGGGAGGTGATAGACATGTAATAGATGAGAAAACATTTTAGAGAGGCAATAAAGCAGAAAAGTATATTTTCCCTTATTAATATATACATTTCTTTATTAGCTGGCACTAATTGTGATTCAGGTGGCCTTATGAGATACTAAATTGTATTTTACTTGTATTCTTCCAGAGGGGTTTTTCTCCCTGCACAATATTGTAAGCATTTTTTAACAAAGTGATTGAACAACGTGCTTTTGCTGGCATAAAGCTCCATAGACTATAAACATCACTGAGTTGGTCTTACTGATTTCACACAGGCTTGAATGACCAAGTCAATGCTGGACATTGGGAGTGGAATGGAGGAGAACCTGTAACCTACATAAACTGGAGAAGAGGCTCCCACCTCTTTCCAAAGAGAGGAAGAAATTGTGTACTGGTGCAGAAGCGAGGAAAATGGCAAGCAACTGACTGCAGGAAGGTCAAACGGAACAGCTATATATGTTCAAGAAAGCTGTAAAGAGTGGAGGATCCCAGTGAAGCTATGTTGTTTGAGTTTTACTTAAATCTGAAGATATGTAAGTGTATGAAGTTAGAAAACTGCTCTAATTATCAGCAAGGTTTTATATGCTGCTGGAGGTGCACAGTATTCCAACCAAGGTGTAGAGGTCAGTTACAAAGATTAAGTCCAGATTAAGGTTTCAACCCTCCCCAAAGACTGTGACTTATTCATATGTATTTTTAAACCAAAGATCTAGGCCTGAAGGCTTTCATCATATTATTGTGTAAATTATTTTTTTTTTTTAGCTAAAAAAAAAAAAAAAAACAAACAGAAAAGCCCCCACAAAACAAACTAGCACATCAGATGATTTGCTTCAGTGTTAAGGAGGGTGTTGAACTGACTGTTCCTTTACTTCATTACCAATAAAAACTGCAGCTTTGCCCTGCAGTCACAAAAAGAGGAAGACTGCTTGGGGTGAAAATGAGGGCAGACTCTGCTGGCTGAAAACTGGTCCTCTTGGGTGATGAGGAGAGGGACATTATGTGAGGAGGCTGGGGCATCTTTGGTGGATGCCCAAGTACAATGTCTTACAAAAATACCAGCAGCAGGATCTATCAAAAGAGTACCAACAGGAGCAAAGCCTTGTATTTCTTGTTCTGTCTCCCAAGGCCAGCTTCAGATACTGATGGATCTGCTCACACAGAACTGCTTTCACACTCCTAACCAAAATAGTTCAATATTTTTTTGAGTTGCAGGATGGTGCTGTAATTTTCAGTGTAATTAATATAGGACCTCTGTAAATCTAATGCTATATCAAAACATGATTTACACTAAAAAAATAAATACTGAAGCTTAATCCTAGAATATTATCTGGGGATATTCAGTGATACATGAACATCAATAGGATTTATATGTGTGTATGAACCAATGCAATTGTGAGACAGAATTTCTACTAAAGCAGCTATGGCTTTTGAAAAGTATTAATCTAAGTCCTTATTTAGGATTTGAGGTTTTTAAAAATAATAATTAAAAATCCAGATTTGGTTCTGAGAAAGGCTTAAAAAATCAGCATTTAATAGGAAATAACAGCTGCCCATAACTTAATTTTAACTTAATTTAAATATATGGAGTTGCAGTGTCACCATTTTGTAACATTATAGTAAATTTATATTTGACCTGTCATGAATCTTGCTTTAGGACCTTCTTACTGCCAGCCTTAAAATTAAAAAAAAAGAAACCAGTCATAAGCTTCCTGAAAAATAAAAATTTAAAGCTCCTCTCAAACCCTCCCTGTGCCCAGGATGAGCGTGTGACAGTTGGTGTGGCACTGAGTAGGGTGAATTTTTCCTGTACCTTATGAACTCTCATTCCTCCCATCTGCCTGCCTGCTGCCAGCAGCTGAGTCTCCCTGGTCCCCTATCAGATTGTCAATTCGGCCAGCCTCTGAATCAATTAGCTCTGTACACTATTTGCACCAGAGCTGCAAAACCTTCTTCTGGGGTTCCTCACAGCAATTTGTCAGTCCCGTGAGTCACAGCTGCAGCAAAACCACCTCTCACCATTTCAGGGATTATTTATCCACCCTCCTTGCCTTTGGCATGCGTGGGTTATTTATCCTTCTTTCTTGCCTGTGATATGGTAAATGAATATGCACGTGAGTAGATGGACAGTCTTTGTATGTAGGAGAGAACCTTTCTGAAAGGACTGCTGAAGATAAAAGTGCATTGCAAAATTAGAGGAAAAATACTGTGGACAGAAGCTCTTCAATCCTATTGTTTCTATCAACAGATACAGAAAAAAATATTTACAGGATTTTTTTTTTTTTCTTATGTCATGGTAATCTTTATGCCAAGCTTCTAGACACTTTTGCTAGACACTAACACTTTTGCTTGAGGGGACAGCTAGACCAACACAGATAGGCTATTTTTTTCAAGAATTCCCCAAACCAAGCACCCCTGAGTACCCATCTACACCTGGTTTTATTTCTGATAGTTTTCACTGAAAAAAAGATTAGGATCTAAAAGAGCACTCATGAGAGATCTTGCTGTTGTATTCTGGAATTTCAGGGAAAATTGACCACGAAAGCTTGGTTAGACATAAACATTGCTTTTTAGGGCCTTCTTTTTTTTTATAAAAAATGTTGAGTTTATTGGTGCTATATTGATAAAGCCTGTCCAGATTGTTTAAATACCTCTTCTTATTAATTAATAAATAAAGGACATCATCAGAGGGGGAATTTGGGGACATTCTCTTTTCAGTGGTGCTCAGTGACACAAAAAGGGGCACAATCTAAAATGCAGAAGTTACACCTAAACATAAATTTCTTTGTGGGTGACAGAGCACTGGAACAGGCTGCCCAGAGAGGTTGTGGAGTCTCCTTCTCTGCAGACTTTCAAAACCCACCTGGATACATTCCTGTGCAACCTATCTAAGGAGGGGAGCTGGACTAGATAATCTCCAGAGGTCTCTTCCAACCCCTAACATTATGTGGTTCTGTGTGAGTTTTGACCAACGTGCTTACTGCTTGATTAGTAGCTAATAAATGAGTCATGCCTAGTGATCTCAGTGAGATCACAACAATGACTTCAGTGGCTTGCTTTAATTTAATTTTTTCTGTTCTTAAAAATTTAGTAGTTTTACACAGACTTTTACAGCCTTTATTAGAATACTGCTGTTCAAAGAATACGACATACTCTAATCAGGGAAAGGACAATTAAAACAGCTTTTCTGTTGCCACAGGAAATGGTTGTCTCTAAAAGGCTTAGTAAGAATCCTAAGACATTATTGGGAATTTTTCCAGTCTTCAATGCTTTGAATTAGACTCAGTAAATCCAGGGTAAGTTCATTCAGGTAGGATCAGCATAAGAAGGGTAATTTCAAGAGGCTGAAAATAAGGACAAGGAGCATGTAAATTCTGGTGCTTACCTGTGGATGCCACACTTTCTGGATAAACAAAGGACTTACTTCACCAGAACTATCCATGTACATTTTAAGAGCAAGAGAACTAAGACAACAGCTGAGAGAAAAGAACCCCACTATTAGCCTAGATTTCCATAAAGGGATGGGCAATGTGGGTTCTCCATATGCCTGTGGCTTTTAACCACCTTCTCTCCCTGTCAAGTATCTTTTAAATTGGTTGACCAATTTCAAACAAATTTGAGAGAAGTAGTTGACTCAAAGGCAATGGTTGTGAAAAAAATGGATAGGCAACTGGCCACGGAGGCACTTCTTCCAGACAAAAACATTCCAAAGCATTTGCTTTGCTACTAGCTTCACAGAGATCAAGTTTTTAATCTGAAAAAGAATCAGAAAAGTTTTACAGACCTCTTTTGTACAGGGTGAAGCTTACAGAAAGCCTTCACGTCTTTACTCGTCCATTCTGAAATTATAAAAATAGCTTTGCAATATTTATCTATGTGATTCAGTGAATACTAGGATTCTACATTATTTACATCAGAAGACTGGTGCTATTGTAACTCTTACATTCAAAATACTGTATATATAATGTGTAACTTTTGTAACATGTGCTAATACAAAATGGAAACCTATTTTGGTGAATATGTATTTCTTCAGTTTCATACTCTCACAAAAGCTTTTTTCTAGTGATAAAAATGATAGTGGTGGGCATAAGCAGAAATGCACTTATCGCTGAGCATAATACACTGTTTATTTTGTTTAGTTTCAGCACAATGTAATTTAACCACAACAGCATAATATACTGTTTACTCTGTGCTTTTTCTGGATTCTGTTTCTTCTTCTGTATGAGCTGATTCCTGCAGTAATAACATAGGGAGAGCTGTACTGTGAGCAAACCATTTTTAAAAGAGAAAATGCTGTTTATTTTGAGAAGTAAATTTAAAAAGCCGTTACGGATCTGCAAGCAGATACATGAGAGAAAGGATGAATCTAAGAAAGGCTGTCACTCCATAAAATTGAATTTTTATAAAAAAGTAATTGTCCCTCAGTAACCCCAGTGATCTTCATGGAAGAGATCCAGATGTCAGTTCTCTCTTATTATCCTTTAGGAAGTTGTGCTGCTTGTAGTATGGGGAACTCTGCTACTCTATTGTTTAACTACTGTCCTCTACATCAGTACACAAGCAGTATATGGTTAGAAAACAAGAATACAATAGGGCTTGTTTATTTGTATAGCACTGAGGTTTTAGTCAGTATTAGTCTTAAGGAATAGGAAACTGGTATCCAAATTACTGGATATAAACACAGTAAGCAAAAGAACGTAATTTTATGATGAAGTTTTCAGATAAGTCTAAATATATTTTTGCTTTAATAAAAGAAACCTTATCTGAATATTCTTCCTTGGATTACATTACATTTTCTTGGCATTGTCAAACTCTTCACATCAGTCTAAGAAAGATATGTCTTCCTGAAGACTGAAATATCTCTGCCCAGACTCTTTCTCCCCTGCTTCACTTTTCCAGAGCTTAACAACCTGAAGCAACCAAGCACCTATCCAGTGTAGGTCCTCAGGCTGGGTTTGGAATTGGGTATGCTCTCTACTAAGCAGTACACATGCACCAGTACTCTTCAGGAGATGCTTCAGGAGGTGTCCAAAGTCTACCAGCCCGAGAATAATAACAGAGAGGAAGCCATTTGTTGTATCATGTGTACATAACAACAGCCAGGAGAACACGGACACTTATGTGTTCTATGAGAAGACATTTATGCTAGCCCTGCTGGATGCACACACATACTCACAAACATTTTCATCTACATTTTGGGAGCAGTTTGAAACTTAAGACTGTTTTCAGTTACGTTGCTAAAACACCAAGAAAGAGAAACATGAACAGTAAGGTATAAAAGAGTGAAAAAAGAAACAATGCAACAGAGGACTTGAAACAGAATATCAAAGGAGGGAATTCATGATGTACATTATCTAAGGTGGAAGGTACAAAACTAAACAGATTTATTGTCTGTTCATTCCTATCATACCTTGTAAAAAGTCTTTTGGTTTCCTAATTATAAGTTTCCCATGAGGCCTGTATGTGATCCTTTTCCCCAAAACTCAGTAAAACAATGACCACAGATGGCTTTCTTTGGTAAGTACAATAACTGGAGAATAAATCGCATCATGCTCATCCATTAATTCTGAGGTTTTCATATGGGTTCTGTAAAAGATATATCTGGATACAAATTTCTCAACATAGGATGTGTTTTGAAAATGATTGGATATTGAATTGGGTTGTAATATATAAAATTCATTTTAATGATTTAATCATCAATCACCCTGTGATGAGACTATTTAGCTCAACAGAAGGCAAATAATTCAAGCACTGCCTAAGAATTATTTTTAGGCATCAACTGGCAGTGTAAATAATTACTCAGTTTATGTCCATAATGACTGAATAAACTCTGGCTCTGAGACAAATGAATAAAACTACTTTGCATTTGCATAGCATTTGTCATCTACAGACCTGACAGTTTTAAAAGGATGGGCAAACATTCACAGTGACTATTTCTAGTGAAAAGAGAATGTCCCGAATAAATTGCTACTATGAAGGCAAATCAAAGCCCTCTTGAAAGACACCGGTGCATTTAGCCACAAGATTTAACAACCAAAATAAAGTGAAAACATATGCTATGCTTCTATGAAAGGGTAATCAGGCAGGAAAACAAGATTTTATAAAAGTTACAGAACTGCTTTTTTTGTAGAAATCTGAGATTAGCTGTATATGGAACATAATGATTATGTGCCCAGTCCAATCTCGTTGTCAGTTGTTAGTCTGTGAAGTTCATGTCACCATAAAGAGACTTATAAATACTATTTTTAACTTCAGATTTTGTCCAAATTCACTGTCTGAGCTGGGATGCCTTCCCATAATGCAGGCAGGCTCCTGGCTGAGCTGCAAGGCTAAGGACAGCTCTGCCACCTGTTCATGGTTATACAGGCAGCTCACTCCAAAGCAGATTTAGACAATGGGTAGAAATAGAACAAACTGTGCCCAGATGTACCAGGTCCCATTTCTTACCAACTTTGTCCCTTGGAAAGCAGTGACACCTTACTATCATAGGTGTGAAAGAATGGTGTTAGACTGGCCTGGCAGAACCAGAACCCGGCATGCTGCTTTTGGCTCTCCACATACCTTAGGCAAAACCACCTAAGAAAATGTAGGAACTAGAATTGGGCTGACCTAAAGGAGAAGAGAGTTCCGTTTTCTACCTTTGGGTTACAGAGTGTCTTACTGAAAAAGCTGTGCTTCAGCCCTCTTTCCTACTCTTCTGTATATAATATTTTATGTTTTTACACCTGGAGGAATCTAAAGCCGGCCTTTTTTTTCTTGCTGCGTGTTACAGGATGGAATAGTACATACTGTGAATGGATCCTGAACTGGGTTTTTTCAGTGCCACTGCACTGCAAATATAACACTAGCAGCTCAACATCTATGCATATATGCAAGTAGAAGGGTTTGTTAAATTTCTTTTTAATATTTGCACTGCAGTAATAACCCAGACCTGTTTAGTTTAGATAGAACTGTCTGGGCAGCACAATCATTCCAGTAGTATCACTTCCTTAATTTTTATGTGTGCATTGACAGAAGCAATCACTAAATCATTTTTATCACACTTGCTACACACAACATGACTTATTCTTTGTGAAGAATTGCAGAAAGAACCGTTCGTAAACAGCAGTAATAAAATAATTTTGCTCATATTCTTGCTACGAAGAAGAGAGCCCTCTGGCAGAAACTAACATGCTAACTGGGCACAAAACCATGCCTCAGCCCCATCAGACAAGAAGGGCAGAATACACCTGCACACAGAGTTTTTTTGTTTTTCTTTTACAGCAGAATGGGGTAAAATTTAACTGAAACTTAATAGCCGTTTTTCTTTTACCTTGAAAGTGGTGTGACTTTTTTTAAAGCAGGCTTTGAAGGGAGGTAAATTTGGCCTTTCAGGCGATTAGTTTTCAATTCTGCAAACATACATGTGAGTAATTGTCATTTTGCATATACAGATAAAGTTTAATACAGACATTGCTGGATCGAGACCACAGCCAGAACTTTTAAACAGAACGAGCTGGTATACTACTTGTCTAAACTTGTAGTCTAAAAAGAGACAAGGCACTGCCTAGCAAAGGAAGTGAAAGCTAGCTGAAGCAAAAGCAAATAGAAAGAACACTTCTGCTGTGTTGCTATAATACAATGCAAAGTTCTTATCTTTGCTGAATAATTTTGAATGACTACTACCAACATGTACCAAGGAATTTTATTTCCAAAGTCAATTGCTTTAGTTCAGCATGTTGGTCAATAAAGATAGGATGTGACTATTTAAATTGCACTTTTAGGCTACTTAGTTATCCACCACCAAATTAGTTGTCTTGACCCGCTGCACATGCTCATGTAAATATGATACAAGGACTTCTTTTGTGTACACCTCACAGCCAATCTTGTTGCAGATGCTAATATTTTCTATGATTTCACTCCTGAAAATTGTGGTAGAATTTGCTATCCCAGGGCACACTTGGGACTTCAGGAAGGCATCAAACCAGTGGCAGAATTAAATTATTCTCAGCTGAAATTACAGAGCAATAAAGCTTGTGCTTCATGGCTGTACTTCCCTTAATGAGATCATTCCAATGAAGTCAAGGCAAAAATACAGCCCAGTGTTTGTGTGTGAATCCAATTCTTGATGGAGCTCCATGCATTTCTGTTTCAGGATGGACCTCAAGATTAAACCTAATTTTAACTCAAGTGAATTATGCAGTATGGAAAAGCTCTAGACCACCACTAATCTTCTGCTAAAGTTATAAACCACTGCTTCACAAAGACGTAGCTAAGCAATTAGCTTACTTCAGTTATCAGGCAATAAAGTAGTTCCACAGAAATGAAAGTCAAATAACTCCATACATCTAGTACAGATCATCTAAGTTTTCAAGAGCAAAGAACAAATTAGCTACAAACTTAAGTCTGTGAATTGACTCTTTCTAGTAGAAACAGGAGTGTGTAGAAATTAGAGTACCTAAGCGTCAAATTATCTGAAGCAGAATTTCCTTTTAGTATTTTTAGATTAGGATCAATGTCTGCAATGTTTATTGAAAATACCTTTTCTTTCTCCCAAAACTTTCCTCTGTATGATGTTCTAGCAGATACTGTTTTTTTTTCTTACATGTTGCATAGCATGCTCATTTTGCAAAAGATACCTCCAGTTTAGGGTCTAATAGTATTTATATATTTCTGTTGAGACACTGATGTCTAGAATCATAAAACGTGTCAGTTTTAACATCTTTTTCTGAAATCCTCATTTTGTTTATGAACTTGATAGGATGCCTGTAATTGCTTTGGTGCCTGAATGGGATGTAGCAGCGTTAGTTAATCCCTGAGAACCTGAGGTATGAAGTTTCTTCACCCTGGGATCTTCTGTTCTGGTCTAGTGCTAGGTCTGCACTCCAGCAGCTGCAGACTTGCTGGGACAGGGGAAGCAAGGGCTAGTGCTCTCTGTCAGATTCCTCTTGCTGTGTCTGCTAGTTTGCAGTAGTGCTGCTGCAGGACTTGGGCCATATCCCAAATCTGAAAGACCAAAATTGGACTCAGCTTTTGAAAACATGGGCTGATTTGATGTCTCCAGATCCAACTTCATGTTTTAGCCATCTTTAATCAGCTTGCCTTTTCCTGTTGTGGCAAAATAACACCCCCTGTTTTGACAGCCTCTGGCTTTGTGGAATGGAAAGTCAAAATAAACAATGAAGACCACATGGAACATGCTAATACACAACCTCAAATGTTTCCTTGATTCCTAGGCCTATACTAGACAGCTTATCCAAACATTTCCTCCTGTTGATTCCTTCTGTCCCCCACGCCATCCTGGGTTACTAGATTTTAGACAGGAACTTCTAATACACAGAATCCAGATTAAAAGCAGAGTCTCATTAGCACGAACTCCTCTATCATAATTGTAATCTACAGTAAATGAATGCAATTAGCCACACCAGGATCACCATGGAGCCCTCTGCACACAGCCAGCCACCATAAGCTGACAGCAGGCTCTTGTATAAAGCTAGCACACGACATCCACTGCAACAGCAGGTCTACAGGGTTTCACTTTAAGGGACCATGTCATTGCTTCTCCTTCAGCTGTTAGTGCTCTCATGTCTTGGAGCCACAGAGCCACAGGGAGACTCAGGAAAAAGGAAAAGCAGAAGGCCATTTCAGCACCTTTTGTATCTGCACAAAGATCTGCTTGAAAGTAAGAGTTTTCGTGAGCTAGGAGGGGAAAACCCAGTAGGTGTTGAGGAAACTCTGGGAGAACCAAGCTTCTTTGTAGCAATTCCACAGACGGCATCAGCAAATGAGAAACAAGAGGAGAAAAAAATGTCCAGATTCATCCTTCCCACAGCAGAACTCCATGCAGATCAACACCTGAGAACACGAGCAGCACCCATAGGGACCTCTCCTGTGGAAAACTTCTCTCCATCTCACTATTCCAGCAAGCAGGAGGCTGAACTTCCCTATAGAAAAGATGCCAAGAAATTCTGGGACCATTTCATGTTAAAGAAAAATTCAGCATCGGAAGGTATAATCCTGCCAATCAAGACCAATGAAATGCATCAAGAAAACTGCAGAACCCTGCCTTTTTCCCAGGTAAGAGCAGGTGTCTGGGATCAATAAACATGTCCTTTCCCCTGCCTTTTATTATCAGCAACTAAAGACACAGCAGTTATTACACTTGCTCAGTGACAGGGACACTTCAGAACACTCACACACAGCAAATGGCTGGAAAACACTGCTGAAAAAGGCTGAAAAAGCTTTAGTGTGATGAGGCAAACGGCTACATGGCAGCACTAGAAAGCCACATATTCAATTTTCATAGACTTATTTATTCTCTTTATGCAAAGACCTAGCCTGAGCAAGGAGAGCAGTGGTGAGTAATTATGCAATGAATATATATCTAAACACTCTGTACACATTAATTGCCTGTATAAAAGATACATACACACACACATTGTGTAAATACAAAGTTTGGGGGCAACTATTTACAGGAGAAACTGCTTGTTTTACTATAGCTAAACAAAGATTCCTTTCTGCTGTATTAATAGGAAGACTAATGTATACATCTAATTCTGTGCTAAGAATGCTTCGAAACTGGTGAATTGTCCCGTGCTCAGAAGAAGTCATACTGTTATATTGTAACATCAAGATAAGCAAATATTGTAGATTAAAGTGCTGTTATCCTTGCAAAACAACATCTATTCTCAGTGTTGCCATAAATCACAGTCCTTTACGGACCATATTTTTTTCACATCTCTCTCTCTAAATTCATTTTACTGGCAGACATATGCAAATATACGTAGAAACTTGCACCACTTCACTTTTTGTGCCATGTAATATAGCAAGCTCTCTCTAGGATGGCTGCAGTTATGCCAATATAAAAGTGTTAGCTTCAGTCTAGCTTTTTATAGCCTGGAAGTTGACACAGGCTCTCCTGATACAAGGAATTTTTATGTTTGCAAATCAACAGATTAAAAAACTTCCATTACACTTTTAAAATTTTAATTTTTAAAAAATTGCTAAAAATGTCATGCCTCCTCCTTGTCATTCATTCCATGTCTCCTTCTTTGGAGACAAAATGTCAAGATTGTAGTTGAGTCTAGGTTGTGGTTTAGATACAAGAGTGATGTTTTAAGTCCTGCTAAGTGGTAACACTGCTTAACCATGTCAGAAATGCAGACTCAAAGAGTAATTAAAATCTAAACATGACAAATGCACATATTGGATTTCCCCCCATTAGATTGAAACAAATTTTGCCTTTATTGTACAATCTAAAAATTGCCCATGGGAGTGCTCAAGTTTTCTTTTAAAATCTCTGATGTTTTACTGCTTGATTGACATAAAAATTAAACATGTTCAAAGTAAATGTTCTAAGAAAAAAAAAAAATTTTTTTTTTTTTTTTTTTTTCCTTCATGCCTTCTAGCAAAGTCCATGGGCCCATTAATATACCAGAAACTTCAAACTGCTTTCTGTTTCAGGGTGTTACTCATGAGAGCTGCGACAAGGTGATGGTACAGAATAATCTGTGTTTTGGAAAATGTAGTTCCTTTCATGTTCCTGGTCCAGAAGATCGTCTGTATACTTTTTGTTCTCACTGCTTGCCTAGCAAGTTCTCCGTGAAGCGACTGGATCTCAACTGCACCAGTTCTGTCCCAGTGGTCAAAGAAGTAATGATTGTAGAAGAGTGTAAATGTGAGACTCAGAGGATTAAACATCCTGCAACTGGATCTCTACAGTCAGACTTGCAATCAAATGTACATGAGCACAATTAACCTGCGCAAAGTATCACTTAACTGCTTGATCATAAGAATCTGCCAATGAGAAAAATCAGAAAACTAAAGCTGTCATCACATTGACACAAAAAAGTATTAAAGATGAAGATTTTCTGCTTGAACTGTTTCTCTGCTTCAACAATAACATTACCTAAAATGTAACAGTTGTTTCCTTGCTGCTGTTAAAGAAATGGAGATGAGATTATGGGGTTTATGTGTAGAGTTCTTACTTTAAGAAAGGTAACTTTTAAAAATTTCTCCATCCTTCCTATCACTGTTTCTAGGATGCTAGTAGCAGCTGAAGAACTAGCACGACTTATCTGTGCAGAAACCTAAAGTGTTGTCTGGTTTACATCGTTTTTACTTGCAGGGACTACTAATATAGCAGTATAATTGTATTAGCAACATAGGTAAGGCATAAGTCTCTTCCTTGCAAAAACAGGTCTACATTTACATCAACATAGTGGCTGGAGAGTGTAAAACAGAAATGGATGTAAGACAAATACAAAACTGACTAATGTCATTCTGATTGCTCCCAGCTGGAACTTCCCTGTGAAAAGCAATATACCTCACAATATACACAGCTAGGCAGTGGCTGCAAAGGATATTTTGCCATAGGAACCGTTTACTCTCCTTCTCTATGCCTGCACTCACTCTGCATGGTTGTTTTGCTACGTTACATAGTAGAAGAAAAGGAAACATAGAAAACAGTATAATCCCACAGGAAACATAACACATTAATGGTTTGTTACTAGTATTAAAATAAACTGTGGAAAGACAAGGCATGTTTTCCACTCTGCCAAATTTTAACACTGAAAGTGACAAGTTCAAGTAATGTTCTCAAAACCTAAACTAAAGCAGAAAAGGCATTTCTGTGATAGCAGACCTGCAGGATTTTATCAGCGTGGCGATACCTGTATGGCTTCACAAGAACAGCCAGGAAAACTCATCTAGGAAAGCTCTGAGTCTACTGCTAGCCAACACAGCACCAGTGGCTGCTAGCTGAACTACTGGCTTCTCTGCTCTCTTCAGCTGCTTCTCCGTAGGTTTGTCTTGCAAACTTGGCACCACCAGACAACGATCAGCCTCCAGCAACGAGATTTCAACAGCCTATTTATAACCTAGCTCCTTCAGTCCTCTGAGAATCTGCTCCGGTGGTGATGCCAAACTCTCAGCCCTGGGTCCCTGATGTTAAAACTACCCACAGCTATTTTTTTGGGTATTGAAAATCAGTATTGACATAACTGGTCAGTTCAAAGGTTGGGTGAATGGCTCCTTGTATTTTAACTGCACTGTGATTGGAAATGCCTTAATATCCTGTCAAAAACTATGTTTAGCATGGCTTTGGCGGGCAAGGCCCATGTTTAATATTTGCATGTGAATGATACTCTGATAATGGATTTGAACTGCTGCAATAACTGTTTGCTTCTGCAGGTCACCTGCACTGAGCAAACTGAAGATTAGTATATAGTTATCTTTCATGATACATAAACCTGGTTTTAAAGAATAAAAATTGTATACTAAATCTGAACAAAGCCTCCTCTCTACCCTCTTCACAAAGGACTGACCTGCACACTGTATAAAAGACAAGTCTTCTGAGGTTTCTAACCACTGACGCTTTAAAGCAGTATGAATATATAAGAACATTTGTCTGCATTTTCTTTTTCTTTTTTTTTTTTTTTTCTGAACTGTGTGTTTTACATTTGATACTTGTGGAGAACCACTTGAGGATAGGACTGAGACACACTCCCAGTATGATCACAAGTCAATTAAAGAGAAAAATCTTCCAGACTTGTAATTTTGACATGACTGACTGCTAAACTGTGACTTTTGCATGTAAGGATGCAAACAGCAAAAAAAGGATACTATACTGTGGGCTGTAAAGTACCCAGTCTGATTTTTAAAGCTCCTTCTGTGTGCCGAAGCATTATTGCAGTCAAAGAAAGGTATTCATGAAAGAAGCTTCCAGGACCTATTTCTTAGTGTGAATTTGCACAGCCTAAAAGTAGGTGGAAAGAGGTAATGACAGCTGTAGTAATAGCTAATTAGATTAGTGCTGTAGGTTTTTGGATGAATGTTTAATTAACCCAGCAATGACCAGCTGCATCTAATTAGGACAGTATTCTGCAAAATCAAGAATGTGTTAATTGGATCTCACTTCTCAGCCTTTAAAAATTCCATATTAGGAGAAAGTTGTGCTCAGGGGCTAACAGGTTTTGCTCTTCCAGCACAGCTATGATGGTCTTTACTGGTATAATGATGTCAGTCAGAGAGGTAAGGGGTGTGATCCATATTGCCATATGGTATCACTGAATGGATGCTTCCAGTAGTAATGCTGTTACAGCAGTAAACCTGCATGACTTTAGCTTTGTTGTGTCCATTCATAGGCTGCATAATAATGATATAATGAAAGCTTTTCCAGTGCAACTAGGCTTACAGTGGAAGTGCTGTTAATGTGATCTCTTCTATTTCAGAGCACTCCTTGTGCGACCCTTTCCTACAGAACAAGACTAAGCCATAGTTGCACACTTCTCTGGAAATTCAGCTCAATCCCAAGTGGAATTGGACATCTGACATTTTATGTGACCTACTGCTTCTTTTCCAAATGGGTGTAGTTTATGCTGAAAATAATTGAAAAGAAGTGCTGTAACTACTGAAGCAAGATAAATCTTCAGCACAGGCTATGCTCTTAAATAAGGTTTTTACGCAACCAGTTTTAATGCCTCTAATTACATCAAAATCATCGAATTCTGTGCAACCATATGTTCCGGGAAAAAGTCTCTGAAGCTGCACTCAGTACTTCATGCTGTGCTTGTAACTTTCTTCACCATTTATGAAATATTTGCAGCCTCGTGGTTCTCAGCTAACAAGCTTTAGCATGTTTTACTGACGTGTGGTGAAATCTTTTGCAGCACTTTCCCCTAAATGTACTAGGTCCTTGCTGCAATAGCAAGACAATCAGAATCCCTACTCAGAGGGAAGCTCCCTGCCAGTCTGTACAGCAGCATAAACACATCATGTCCGGGATGCACCTGGGAGCCTGTGCTGTGCAGCATGGTGCATGTGAAGAGGCCTGGGGTTGAGGCTACCTCAGGTCCTCCATCAGGCAGCTTGCCGGTAATGGACCAAAAAGGACCAAAAGCTAAAATTAATAATATAAGAAGAAAAGTCAGCCTGGTATTTCCCTAAGGCCTTTTTGGAGGCATTTTCATTTTGCTGGCTTAGGGTATTGCTATTTAGTCTGACGTTCTGCCGGTGGCTGCAGCCTTCAGTCAGGGTGTTCGAGCGGAGCAGGCAGGTACCTAGGCTGCCTGGCTGAACGAAGGAGAACCTCAGCCTAACCCCCTGCTGAAGCTGGTTCAAACCCACCTCGCACTGCGACTGATACAGAAGCATTCAAGCAGCCAGCTGGCCAGCCTGGGCTTCAGACAGCAACTCTGGGAGGGAAGGAGGTGTTAGAAAAGCTAATGTGAGGACATCTGCAGCTAGACATCATCTGAGCAGAGCTCCTCATGCCACTAAATTGCCCTAGGTGAAAATTTAACTCCTTAAATTAGACTACTGCCTGGTCCAGCTTAGCCCTCCACGTAACCTGTCTGGGCTGGGGGATCAGTAGATTTCACCTTGCCTAGTACTGAGGCAAACAGATAGGAAAACTTATTTTGCCTTTGATTTTTCTGGCAATTAGGTCAAAAAGAAAATGAAGCCTGAAAGATACTTCTTTTTTTTTCTTTATTGCCTCGTTCTGAGTATATGACATTGTGGCTGACAAAGCTTCTGGAGCAGGACGGGCTTTCCTTCAGAACAGCACATCATTAGCACCGAGCTCCATCTTCCTGACATAAAGAATTTTGCTCTCGAGCTGCCAAGTGTCTCCCAAGTACGTCAGCAAGGTTTCCAGGGAAGTGCACAACGAAATGGTGCTGTGGGACGAAATGGAGGTAACACGTGCAATTTGGAAAGATCCAGGAAGATGAGTGTTGTTGAGAAGGCTGATTTCACATCGTGGGAGATACCTGTGCATGCACAGCACCCCTTCTGCACATCGATCCAGGGGCACAACTGGGCTCAAAATGGAACGCTGGAAAAGGGTCTCCAGAAGCAAGGGGCTTGTAAGCAGTCGGAGTCAGGGGAGCTGCTGTGTGTACCTCTCTCCTGCGTGTGCTCTCCACAACAGAGCATCAGCTGTTACTGCACATGGCTTGATTTTAGCATGCTGATTTAATATTTATAGAGTGCCAATAAAATTTATCTGATGACAGCTGGTGGCTCTTGTGGTAATTTATAAACAGCAACAACAACACAACACAGACATCAGAAACTTCAAGAGGAATTCTGTGCTATTGTGCTATATCGAGCACTGAAAACGTGGGTATTTTTCTAATTCTGCAGAATTTTAATAATCCTTGTGGAATACATCCACACCGGACTTTATGTAAGGCCCATAGTTTGCAGAGTTAGCATTTCCTGCAGGTACGTTTTGTCTTTCAGGAGTTGGCCACGAAGACTGGGTACCTGCCTATCTGGGTCAGCTCCTCTGGCGAGAGCGCCGTGCCTGCTCTGAGCTGAGGAAGCGAGGCAGGCAGG
>NW_008611666.1:0-1694 GCF_000691845.1 Merops nubicus | reverse complement strand
CGCTGCACGGCCACGGCACACGGCTGCTCCTGGTCCACGCCCGCCTGCCCCCGGCACAGCCACCAGCAGAAAAGAGGGAAAAACAACCTGTCTGACAGGACTATAGACCTCATGGCTGGCCCTTATCGGTGTACCACTACACAAGCATCAATACCTAGTATTTGACTCAAATATGACATTTTTGACCGAGTCTCTTCCATTCTACAAAAAACCTTCATCAACCATACTGTTTCTCTTTATTTATCTGTCCATTATGTTTCCCAAGTCCCTGCTTTCTTTTCATCTACATTTATTCTTCAAAAGAGAGAAAAGTTTTCAGAGCTTATTATGCCCTTTACATTGAGGCACAAATTTGTATGTGAAATTTTGCCATGGCATAGAGACAGAGGCTGGCTTTTGTTACACAAACCTTTCAAGTGATTCTTTCCTGCATGTTTTTTAATGGTGCAATTAATATGTCTATTATTTTCAGTGTTACCTGTTCTTAGGGACATACGGAAGTTGTTCTTGACAAAGCACTGTCTTCTGGTCTACCTGCAACATGTTTCATTCTCTTTCCAGACACCCTCCATTTCCAGCTAGCAATATGTATTTTCAGGTCAGAGCAACTTTGGCTTGACATCTTAACAGCTTTCCCGTATAACCAAAGGCTGTGGACACTGAAAAATAAAACACAAGGTCCAAAAGTCTTGACAAAAGCTTGAAATCCATATAAACACTTAACAAGCTGGGCTTTTTTTTTTTTTTTTTTTTTTTTTTTTTTCCCCAGAATAATCATATTATGACGAAGTTTTAGGAAGAATGTTATCACTAATAAAAAAGACTTTTCCGTGTCAGTGGTGATCACCACATTACTCTTCATCCGTTTCATCCATCATTGTGTAGGAAGAATGCTCCAGGGCAAGAGCCCATCAATTTACAGTGGGAACCATGCCACTCAGACAGATGGGGATACCTTTAGGTAGCCAAAAGATCATGTATGTGCAACAGCAATGGGTGCTCAAGGCATGATTCCCAGCTGGGAACACTGAAAATACTGTCCATTACAAGCTGTCTGTGGCTCTTTGCCACTGCTAATCCCTGGTGGGTCTGAATTACCTTTTAAAAACAAAAAATGGCTTCTGTGGTCATGTAAGGGTGCTCTGTGTGCAAGAAGCACAACAGGGGATCAGAACGTCACAATTTCACAGCTGGCCTGTGCTGTTTAGTATTGAATCACAAGAGTATGGTATTAAAAGAGTAATTCTTTATTCACATGCAGGTTTCCCATTCAAACTGGGGCACACTGACTGCAGTTTAACACATGGGTCTCACACCTTTCAAGCATTCTCATACAACGTGATTTGACCACTCACTAGTTCACACACACACATACTGCTATCTTGAAAAGCAGCTATAATCCTACAGTGTCACCATCCAGCTTCTTCCTTCTTCATGTAGGAGTGAGTCCCTGGAGTTGGTCTGGCTACCGTTATTCATCTATGACTGGCAGGGTAATGGCAAGGTTTCAGAGAGGTGTTGGAGAGACTGGGATGCTGCTGTTATCTTTGTAGTCCAGGGGTCTCCTTTCTTCTTTGTGGATAGCTTTAAGGTTTTGAGAAACAAAGGGTTGTCCTATTCAAGAAAGAAGCTGTGCTTCTTTTCCTTGCAGTTATCTGGGGCCCTTCCATTAGAATCATAGAATCATTTAGGTT